>NC_089789.1:36126105-36128605 GCF_040412425.1 Macrobrachium rosenbergii
GGCCCTGGCCGGTTTCGACTTTATTTTCAAGCCACTGACGAAGGACTGATACACAGCATTAGACGTCACAAATATATATACTGTACTACAGTGACAGTACTGAGGAACATACACGACCGTTTGAGACCACAGATCCCCCTCTGACGGGTGTCAAGGTAGGGGTGGCCTTCAAAACTCATTTTGGTAGAAATAACAATATGCTCTCAGGGGACAATACTGATAAAAGTACAGACCATGGGAGACTACTAATCGACACCTGACATATGTCAGAGAGCCGGTGTTAGAAATCTCATTAGCACTGCTGCCCCCGTACTGTGTTTACAAAAATGATAATCCTTTTTCCATACATCTCTACTGCCTACCTTAAATTTAAACATTCTACAAATTTCTTTCGATATCACAGGATCAAGTTTATACAAGCCTTGACTGATATACATACTGTGGCCATAACATTCTTTTATAAAGCTAAATTCGATGATATTCATTTCCAGTGTGTTATTAGGATATGCTAGCTTTTTTTTCCCCGATTCCCAGTTGATAGCATGATTGTTCTCACTAACATGTACAGGTGAACAGTGGGAAAACCAGGCTCTCGCTCCCAGCTAACAGTCCTAATACAGATGACAGCCAAGTCGTCAAACCTCAGCCTCCACAGAGCATATCTAGCAACCCCAAGGCAAACTCTCTAGACATCGTGTGTGTCACATTCAGTTCTTTCCTAGACAGAGTATCATCAGTGTCGTTACATTTCTTTGATGCCTTGCCAACCGGTTTCTGAGGCTGCATTTAGGTCCATGATAATAATGAACGTCTGGTTCATTTGCAGTCAGGTGTAGGAGCTCGGTAGGAAGGGAAAATGGTGTTTAAGGTTTTATTTGGTCGTGCGATGTCAAGGGAGTTTTGTCTTCCACATTAATTCTGGTTGGTCTTTTCGCTTGGGTCCCTTTAATTCCAGTTTGCATCGCCGGTTCTGATGACATGGCAGCTGGTTTCATTCTACCTTTGCAAGGTCAAGATCATGCTAAAAGGAAGCTTGACAAAAAAAAGTAATTTTAAGGGAAGTCGTTTATTATTATTAATAATAATACTGTTTTTATTATTATTATTATTATTATTATTATTATTATTATTATTATTATTATTATTATTATTACAGCTTTGCATAATATACCATCATTATTACCTTTTTCATAATTAACTCTTAAGTATCCAAAACTGTCATCAATTTTCAGAGCAAGCTTCATTAAGATAGACTAACTCATATGGTAACGAAATAAATAATGCAAAGATAAGTGTAGCTAAAATGTGAATGAGAATACAAAACGAAATAAAAATAAACAAATCAAGAAACACACAAATAAATGCACAGAAAGACTAGATGAGAGACAAACAAGTCAACTTGGACATGGAGCGTACAAAAAAATAATATAAAAAATTTGGCAAAATTTTCAGTTGTGTACAAAATACTATAGAAGACTTTCCTTTTACCAGTTCTCATCTAAAATAGAGTAGAATGATAGGAATCTCAAAAATGAAATGTTCAACTATTTACTCGCGATTTAAAAACGGAAACGTGCTGGTCATGGATACATTTGTGGGAAAACTAAAGAGAGAGAGAGAGAGAGAGAGAGAGAGAGAGAGAGAGAGAGAGAGAGAGAGAGAGAGAGACAAGGGGAATCATGTTACTCGTGCAGTATTTGGGTTCATGAATTAGTCATTAATTTAGCTTTTAATAAATTTATAGGAACAAGGAAATGGCGATATATATATATATATATATATATATATATATATATATATATATATATATATATATATATATATATATATATATATATATATAGAGAGAGAGAGAGAGAGAGAGAGAGAGAGAGAGAGAGAGAGAGAGCGAGATGACGTGGCCTGAGAGGTGTTTCGGTACTTGAATTAGTCACTAATTAGTCCTTCTTTTGATTTGTAGGCAAAAGGAAAGGATAAAAGCATGACGAGAGAGAGAGAGAGAGAGAGAGAGAGAGAGAGAGAGAGAGAGAGAGAGAGAGAGAGAGAGAGAGAGAGGTGATGTAGCCTTTGAGGTGTTTATGTATATGTATTAGTTAATAAATATCGCTTTTTCTTTTTAAATCTTTGTTTCTTGATTGTTACGCACCATTCAATGTCTCGAGGAAATCATTACCAAACAAATGTTTTCATTCATACTTTTGAGCTTTCTGAAAAGAAAACTGTTGTGCCGGCTTTGTCTGTCCGTCCGCACTTTTTCTGTCCCCACTTTTTTCTCTCCTCCTTCAGACCTTAAAAACTACTGAGGCTAGAGGGCTGCAAATTGGTATGTTGATCATCCACCCTCCAGTCATCAAGCATACCAAATTGCAGCCATCTAGCCTCAGAAGTTTTTATTTTATTTAAGAAGTTAGCCATAATCGTGCTTCTGGTAACGCAACAGCACAGGCCACCACGACCGGCTGAGAGTTTCGTGGGACGCGGCTCATACAGCATTATATCG
>NC_089789.1:36131105-36136105 GCF_040412425.1 Macrobrachium rosenbergii
CGTGTTCGCCACAAAGCAGAATGGCGTAAGACACGATAAAATGAACGGCATTCCCGTGTTCTTATGAATACTAATGTCATTCAGCAACGCGAGGAATTTCTCTTTACTCGGCGATGTTATGCTCTTAGGGAAATGTGGCTGGGACGCGTACAGTTCAGGTACAGCCGCGTGACTGAAATACCCCCTTATATGTTTGTGTTCGTCTGAACGTTTCACTTTCTGTAATCTTACCGTTTCATCTGTAATTGTACCTTTGGTGTTGGTGTCTCAAGGAATCTTGTCTTTACCTTAAGCCCAGATAGTTCCTCTTTGGGAGAATGGTTCGGTTTTCAGCTAGCACTCTGCTGGCCGCGAGTTCGAATCTCCGACCGGCCAATGAAGAATAAGAGGAATTTGTTTCTGGTGATAGAAATTCATTTCTCGCTATAATGTGGTTCGAATTCCACAATAAGATGTAGGACCCGTTGCTAGGTAACCAATTGGTTCTTAGCCACGTAAAATAAATCTAATCCTTCGGACCAGCCCTAGGAGAGCTGTTAATCAGCTCAGTGGTCTGGTTAAACTAAGGTATACTTACTTACGTAAGCCCAGACAAAGATTTATCTTTTCACATTTAGTTCAACGGTCGTATATATTGTATAAATCAGTCTAAACTGATTGGATGCTGTTTATCTGGCGTCACTATGCGATTCTCTTTGTGTCTGTGTGTCCGTCTGAATGTTACCTGCCTGTATAACCTTCCAGTTCCATAGTGATTGTGTCTTCTGAAATCCTAATCCTATCTTTGAATCAAGGTACAGTTTTCCTCTTCTTCCATTTGGTGCGACCGTCATAGAAATAAGCACGTCTAAATTGATTGACTGCTATTTATCTGGCGTTACATCTACCAAGAAACACATCTGTGGTCTGGTCCAAATGAAATCATTACGATTACTAGCCTCGTCTCACTGACAACTATCCCGAAATCGATCCATTGAAGTGGGGAGCGAATCTGGGCCCTTGCCTTGAAAATTCCGTTGTGACTCTGCGGACCTTAGCAATGTTTCATGCACCTTTTCTTTACTTGGCTGCAATTGGTTGCAGTCTGGGTTGGGTAACCTTAGGGGCTAGCAGCTTCATCCCAAAAACAATTGCATGAGCCGAAAGGCAGACACTTTCTGGAACCGCTTGTTCTAAATGGAAATTTTATGAATACAATGTATATATTTATATGTGTGTATATACATATATATATACAGTTTATATGTATGTGTGTATATATATATATATATATATATATATATATATATATATATATATATATATATATATATACATATGTGTGTGTGTGTGTGTGTGTGTGTGAGTGTGTGTGTACGTATCTGTGAGTATGTATATTCTAGAGGAATTTCAGGTATGTGATATTGTGTAATAAGAACTTTCAAGAACATCAGTTAACCTAGTCATTATCTCCATTTCGAAATAACTATTTACAAGGGAAATTACATCTCGCAGCTTATGCTGAGAGAGAGAGAGAGAGAGAGAGAGAGAGAGAGAGAGAGAGAGAGAGATAAATTATGTTTATCTTAACCTTTTTGCAGTTGATCTATGACGTCACGAAGACATTATTAGGTGTAATAGCAAAATTCATTTCAATAGACATAATTCCTTTTGTAACCTTTTCTATATACGGGTGTCACTGAGGCCGAGCTTTTGAGCGTACATGTTTTTTTCTGTGTGTAAATGGCTGAGATATTTTCTAAATAAATCCATCTTATGTAAATCAAGTTGTTTTTTTTTGTAACGGAAAGGCCGATGGAACGGGCAATCGAATGTCCTTATCAAACCAAGGTCGCAAGAAAGTAGTAGTCAAGGAAAACAAAAGCAGAAGGCGAATTCGAAAGCTTGACAGTTGAAGAAAAGGAATAGTCACCGAGCCGTTTCCTTCTCACAGAGTAAATGACGGGAAAAGGTTGGTTGTTGGGTGTTACATTTCCTGGTGAATAGGAATTACTCTTCCTAAGCTAAATGGAATAATGGATAAAATCGTAACTGTAGAAGAGAGAGAGAGAGAGAGAGAGAGAGAGAGAGAGAGAGAGAGAGAGAGAGAGAGAGAGAGAGGAGGACCATTCATCATACAATCTGAATTATATTCAGCATAATCAAATGGAAGAATGGCCAAAATAGTTGCTGTAGAAAAGAGAGAGAGAGAGAGAGAGACGGAGGGCCATTCATCATAAAATCTCAGTTATATTCGGCATAATTAAATGAAAGAGAATACGTAAAGATTAAGGACACCTAAAATAAAAGCTAAATAAAAGACCCGGAAAGGTAATTCTAAAAAATAAGCTTAAATGGATTCACGCATTTTAATCAACGAGAAGCTCAAAGTTAATGTCACGACGGGAGTCAATTAATTTTATCTCGATATTGACGATATCCAGCTGTATTTGTGAATTACAGCTGAGTAATTGTTTGTAGATATAAACGACAGGCAGCCAGATAGGAAATAAAAAGTAAACAGACTTCCTACAAAGGGTTAATATTTTAGGGTAATCAAAGTCCATACGCGCATTTAACATAAAAAAAAATTTAAATAAAAGGTATTCACAGTATCATAACAGCGAATACACAGTATTAATGATAAAGATAGGAAGTCTGCAAATGTTTGCATTTAATTATACAAATGAAAATCCAATTCGATGCTTGCCTCGTAGATTTTACGATACGGTATCACGCTAATTTAAAACGCCTTTAAATTTGTTGTCCTTCCTCGCTCTCCGAATTTGGCTGATTTCTCTCTCTCTCTCTCTCTCTCTCTCTCTCTCTCTCTCTCTCTCTCTCTCTCTCTCTCTCTCTCTCTGAAGTAACATTTATTGTTTCTGCAGTGAAACAGACTTTCCTGAATGTTTATGACTTGGTTATACACAAAACTGTTTTCTGTTAAAAGAATGACGCTATAGAACGGACCGCTTTAAGTCGATGCTGTACACTATTACATTTACTTGCTGTTGTTTGACATATGATATTTTTCTTGTTATCTGTCTTTATTCAATCGTTATTCTCTTCTTTTTCACAGATAGACAATTGATTTTGTGTAAGCTTACGTTGCAGGGTAATAATTTTTTACGCTCATTCCACATGAATTTTTGATGAATGTGTTCTCGTTTTAGATAATAATAATAATAATAATAATAATAATAATAATAATAATAATAATAATAATAATAATAATAATGGCAAAAAACCACAATGGTGTCAGTATATTTACATTGACACCATTGTGGGTTTCTTTACCATTATTATTATTATTATTATTATTATTATTATTATTATTATTATTATTATTATTATTATTATTATTATCAAAACGAGAACACATCAAAAATCCATGTGGAATGAGCGTAAAAAGTTATTACCCTGCAACGTAAGCTTACACAAAGTATATATTAAAAATATTTACAAAACAAGAGCTTTCGAGAACCTGCTTGATTCTCCTTCTCAACTGCTTGAGACTGAGAGGAAAAAGAACGAGTTCTCGAAAGCTCTTGTTTTGTACGTATTTTTAATATATATCCACACTGACACCATTGTGGATTTCTATAATAATAATAATAATAATAATAATAATAATAATAATAATAATAATAATAATAACAACAACAACCATGACACGATCTAGTTCCCACGTATATTTAACGCTTCAAAAACATTCCGCTTCGTGTATTTCCTGACGTAATTTCGTTCCTCTCTCTTTCCTCCTTCACCTTGCCAGAACTATCATTTTCTAACTGCGATAACAACATCCATAGAAGGGCATTCATATCTCCATCCCATCCTCTTTCCTCCTTCTATCTTCTCTCTCCCAACTCCATTCCTTCTTCGATTTGTCTTGATGGAACCCTTGACTCAAAGATGGCAAGAAGTATGGTTGCGAAGGTGATAGAGAAAGATTTCTCCTTCTCAATTTCAACCAAACAAGAGTTAAGGAAAGGTACCAAAAGTAACATGTGTTTGACGTGCTGAAAATTGTCTGTAAAGATGTGAGGACTGCAAAAAAAAAAAAAAAAAAAAAAAAAAAAAACCGGGGTGGGGATTGCTTATGTTGGAATCGAGTTAGAGTTAGTTGTCGTGAGGCCTCGATGTTAATTTTACAATCAATAGGTTAGTTATCCTCCATGTAGTATTGCCGAAAATATCGTGTCTATTATTTTAATGCAACCTGAAATACGTTTGCGAGTTTTCTGTTTGTCAGGAAATCTTGATGATGTTACGTTTTGTTTCAACGTTTTTTTGTGCAACTTTTCTATAAAAAAAAATCATATTTAGGTAGTAAGCGAGTGGTACCTATGTTTATTGCTAATGTTCTTGTTATTTATGAATATCTTCCTAGTTAGGTTTTTAGAATTCTTTATCTAAATCATCACAATAGTGATGCAATTTTGAATTTTGTTTCCCACAGTTAGGAATCATGAAGAAAACAAGCAACACGAAGGTCAGCTGCCTGTAATTGTTTGTATGTTACATGATATTTATAGAAGCAACGTTACAAAAAAATGCCAGTGTGAATGATCTATTATTGGTGGATCCATGCCGTGGAAAATGATGAGAATACGAGAGAAAGTAGGGACGGTATTTCCCGATTCAAGGACATTACGTACCTTCCCCAGGGTTGAAATTTCGTGCCTTATTTTCTCTGCTTGTATAGCATTTATTTTTGCCTTTTTTTATGTTGGACCTACAGTGATTTGTAATCATTTCGCTTATTTCATTATTCTTATTCCATAAGAATAATAAAAAGAATAATGATAAAATCTCATAAAAGATAATCTGTTCTTCAGTTCATTATTGTCTCATAACATTTGCCATTTCATCTACTGCATATCTTAATTCGTTGTGTCTTTCACAGCCGATAATTAATCAACGATATTAAATATTCGCATACGAAAAAAGTGCCTAATTATTCGGCTGCTGATTATCCACCAGACGATAATTCCCTACGGCAGTGTAGAGGAATTATT
>NC_089789.1:36138605-36158605 GCF_040412425.1 Macrobrachium rosenbergii
CAGACTAGTAGGCACACCTGCATGTCAAGCAGAAAGACAGCGAGTGCCAGGAAAAATTACGACAGGTAAAGAGGCGTAGCATAGGACTGGAAGTTTAACTGCCGAACAGTCTTTTTTATAAATAAAATGATTCAAGAACCGTCAAAAGTTGGGTCCGATAGTCCGAAAGTCAGAAGGCTTCCGACCAACCCCTCCGCGCTATATCTCTAAGTCGTCATATCTTATTTTATGTTTACATTCAAGCAGATGGTCGCGTATCTTAGGAATTCAGGGTTCAACAGTTTAACTCCTGTTCTGTAGCTAACACCGCGATGAGAATCTATTCTCACCTTCAGCAACCTCCATGTCCCCAAGTCACGTTTGGGGCAAGTGAATTTGTATGTTACACCGGAAGTCATTAATGGGCTTAGCTTTTCTTTGTACTCTCTATCCAAGTAGAAAGAAAAGCTAAGATCACTGATGACATCCGGTGTAATATACTTGAATGTGTCTGGAACGTGTATAGGAAATCAGAAATTCAGTTATCATCTTTCTTGATGGGTGAGTGGGTTACGTTACTATCACCATTGCTCAAACCCAGCTAGACACAGGTTAGAGACGAGGTTATGGTAGGAGCGCTTCTCTTAGGTAATTCCTTTAGGGATGAGAGGGTTATCGCCATACTCCTTCCCACCATGGCCACGATCCACTACAGTCAGCTAGCCATCGGGTGTACACATAATCCAATGTCTAGGTTAGCAGACGTTAACAGAGGCTGAATGGATTTTCAGGGACAGTACAGGTTTCTTCCTCGTGTGTAATGAGGTTTTTTATACTTACGCCGGTAAATCTAAGTATGGGAGTAATACTCCGGAAATAAAGAATACGATTTTATTCTCGCCCATATTCCAAATTGTGTTTGTACGTCCGTGCAGCTGTGTAGACGGGTATGCGTTTATCTGCAAGGGGGTTGGTGGTGGAGGAGGGGGATACACGAAAAACTCGACAGAACGTTAGAAACTTACTGATACTATCCCACGAAGGTAAGACCTTGCAGTGGAGGGAATATATTAACCTTTTCCAGTATTCCACTGAGGGTTGCAGAGATGTGTGTGTGTGTGGTTGTGTGTGTGTGTGTGTGTGTGTGTGTGTGTGTGTGTGTGTGTATGTGTGTGTGTTACGGGGGTGGGGTGCAGTGGGATGGGGTTGTCTGAAAGTCTATAGAATATTTCTAAACAGAAAAAAAATATTCTTTTACACATTGCGTTTTATGTAATAGGATTTTCTATTGCCATCTGTTACGTAGACTTGCAGATATGCTTAATCTAACCGCTGCTGTTACTCAAATCAGTCTCGCTTGCTTCAGTGGTTACTGAAGATTCAGTGGTTTCTCTTAACCATCTCAGCTAAAGCAATTGCTTGGGGTGTTATACATGCACCAGTCTTTGCTTGTCTGTCTGTGTATCTGTCAGTCTACGTATTTCAAAATGACTGAGTTGGATAGTTTTAGGATGAATCCGACTTTGGAAACCGGCCCATTATTTTTCCTTTATAGCAGTGAACTCTCACTGAACTCTGGAGGCCACCAAAATACATATATTTAAATCACGAACAGGGACCCTTTTTCACCTTTCACTTGGATAATCTTCTTTTTCTTTTATCTCCTGCATAGAGAAGTTCAACAAAATCACACTAAATACCTCGTGTTTGCGTAGTGTTTTGCAACTCAGATCAGCAATTTTGACCACCTTCATTTAAGTATCTTCCAGTCTCCAAGAGGCAATTTTTTTCTTTACTGGTTATTAGAGTCAATGCCTAATAATTCAGTAATTCGCTCTCCGAAGCCATTCGGAAGGTAATGGTAAAGGTAATTTAATTTGTAATTTACTAACAAGAAAAAAAAGTACCGTTAGTCTTAGATTCATTTCGCCAAGGTGATTTCTTCTGAAGGTAAATCGACAGGTGAGTACAAAGTATTCTTCGTTCTAGTATTTAAAGGTAATTTTTGATATCCGGCATGGCTCATTAATTCTGCGAAGTAAATTTAATTACGGAGTAATTCGAACTAATTATAAAAATAAATTTTTGCACTGTTATACGATAACGACGAATTGTATTCCATGAATTAATTTTCCAGGTTGAACTTAATTCCAGAGGTAATACGAGCGGCAATTCTGACGGTAATTCGTCGTGCCTGTGTCGAAAGGCTAATGGCAATATTCCATTAATTAATTCTTTGTCCATTTGTTGTGTTCTTTTTAAACTTTGTTTTCCTTAATAGCATATTTACCTGCCTGATTTAAGTTTTCTGTAAAAGAAAACTATTGAGATGGCTTTGTCTGTCCGTCCGCAATTTTTCTTTCCGCCCTCAGATCTTAAAAACTATTGAGGCTAGAGGGCTGCAAGTTGGTATGTTGATCATCCACCCTCCAGTCATTCAACACCAAATTTCATCCCACTAGCCTCAGTAGTTTTTAATTTTATTTAAGGTTAAAGTTAGCCATGATCGTGCGTCTGGCGACGCTATAGGACAGTCCATCATCTGGCCGTGCCTGAAAGTTTCATGGGCCGCGGCTCATACAGCATTATAGGATGTACAGAAAACTCGATTACGCCGAAGGAACTTTGGCGCATTTTTACTTGGTATTCATGCATCTGATGAACTCAAAACATTGTAAATAATAAAACTCTTATTTAAGATAGAGTTACGAGACTTTCTGCGATGTCGTAAATAAAATCTTATCATTGCGACATCCGATCATGATCATTCTTTGAACCTTGCAACAGGCGTTCGCGGTCTAGTGCGAGCGACAATATGTCGCAGCGAGATCCGATAAAGGATTTGTTTGCGACACTGATTCGCAGAATGAAATCAAAACTTAAAAAAGGAAAATTTTGTTTAATGGAAAGTGATCTACGACGAGCATCCTATGCTGTTGATACTGCAGTACCATTTAGAGGTACGTTTACACACACACACATATATATACATATATATATATATATATATATATATATATATATATATATATATATATATATATATATATATATATTATATATGTGTGTGTGTGTGTGTGTATATATACTGTATATTATATATATATATATATATATATATATATATATATATATATATATATATATATATATATATATATATATATATATATATATATATATATATATATATATATATATATATATATATATATATATATATATATATATATATATATATATATATATAGATACATATATATATATATATATATATATATATATATATATATATATATATATATATATATATTTATATTTATATGAAGACTTATTTCAGATTGTAGTTTCCGTGCCTTTTCCAGATTTCCAAAATGATAATTTCACTGTCAACAACGCAATTGGTTGACATAACTTCCTACAGACACAGCTCCTCTATAAAACTGACGTAGCTATTTTTTGGCAGATGGTCTCTACAGCCCTGTAGAACCTCGCGTGTTTTATTTCCGCGACAGTTGCTACAGCGACAAAAATACGCAGGCGACGTCTGAAATGGAACATGTCGCATCTTTTTTTTTTTTTTGTCTCTGATAGAAAATAAATTTTTCGCCCCAAAAAAAAAAAAAGGATAACAAAAAATCCAACCAAACTGCAAAAAAGTCACTCCTCTGAGAGGTCCCTGTATGAACACTGAATATAATAATAATAATAATAATAATAATAATAATAATAATAATAATAATAATAATAATAATAATAATAATAATAATTAGGAGACCATTTAAAATAATGGCTGTTTCTACGGCATACAATTTGTATAGAGTCTTCTCTATTCGTCTTTCAATCTTTCTAGGAAAACCTGATATACCAGCTACACGCTGTTGAAAAGAAGATTGCAAGACGAATAGAGAAGACTATATAAATTGTACGCTGTAGAAACAGCCATTATTTTCAAAAAAATAATAATAATAATAATAATAATAATAATAATAATAATAACATAAAAAAGTGACATTTTGGAAAGACCTGAACCCAGCCGATATTACAGTGTCGAACATCTAATGATTTCATGGCTTGTATAAATATCATTTACTGATATAGATCTAGTAAATTCTGGACGCTTTCAGAATCAGTCTATCTTTCCTGTACCTGGAAATCAATGCAAATAACCCATCACAGCGCAATACCGGAATATCAGTCTGCAGTTGCACGGGAATTATTACTAATATACATGGGTTAATATTCCATACGAGAGTCTCTCTCTCTCTCTCTCTCTCTCTCTCTCTCTCTCTCTCTCTCTCTCTCTCTCTCTCTCTCTCTCTCTCTCTCGTTTAGATAAGCATAGGGCGATGTGGGAAGGTTCTGTTAAACCTCTCACATCTCAACTGTCGTGAGAAATGAATTGTTCATTTGGTGGTCAGTCAGAAGTTCAAGACATCACTTCAGATCATAATAAATTAGATGATAATTAAAAATGAGATACTGAACTTCAGACCAGAATGAAAAATGAGAGAGCCACATATGTCTGTGTGCTATATTTAACATTAGCAGGAACGGTTGTTTCAAGTTAAAAGTCTTCTTATACGTGTCTGATTTAATGAAATTCACATTTCTTTGAGTGCTGATTTGACCCCTAATTCCATCACTTTCTTTCGAGTACTTTTTCTTCAGTTCATTATTACTCTCACATTTAAAAGTACTATTTATGATCAACTGATTTGATATAATGTCTGAGATTCCCTTTACAAATTATGTTCATATAATGACAAGTATTCCTTGAATTTGTGGTACTGATACCTCGTGTTGATTTGTAAATGAAGACGGTTGTTGAAACGTAACGATTTATTTCGCAAGGAAAAAAAATTATGTCTAAATGTGTCTCTTACGACAGATTCGAAGTCATTCAAACCATTCCATATAACCGTAGGATTCTCCTTAGTCCTAAGCAAAAGCAACTGAAGAAAATGCAATTGCACGAAAGTGAAGGAATTAGGGGTCCTACCAGAACTTCAAGAAGTGCGAATATCATTAAATAAGATACATATATGAGTCCTTGAACCTGAAACAACCGCTTCTGCTAATGTTAAATGTAGACTTTTTTTTATTATGATCTAAAGTACTAAGAACTAAGAGGCTATAAAAGAGAAAAAAAGTCTCGCGGCTGTCGTTTATTTTACTTAGGTGAATTAATTCGAACTTTGTTTCATACGAGAAAAAAATACAAAACAATTCGACGCTGTTGAAGGGAAAGAACTTTGTGCCATATACCAGGGGAAAGTCATATGAACAAGGGTTTGTTAGTGTACCTCTCATGTGTGGGACAGGGAAATATACGAATAATAAGAACACTGCTTCAAAAATTTGTGGAGTCTTCCCACCACATTTATCAATAGTTTTCAGAGATATACAGTGAGACTATATATATATATATATATATATATATATATATATATATATATATATATATATATATATATATATATATATATACATATGTATATATAGATAAGCAACCCATAAAAGCACTATTTATACGTCTATGGAAATTTTATTTTCATATTACTATGTTACATTGCAGTCAAAGACATTCATATATATACAGTATATTATATATATATATATATATATATATATATATATATATATATATATATATATATATATATATATATATATATATATATATATATATATATATATATATATATATATATATATATATAATATATATATATATATGATATATATAATATATATATATATATATATATATGATATATATATATAATATATACAGTATATAGTATATATATACGTTGAGATAATATTGAATCTGAATTGTTGCAAGTCGTAGTTTGTGGAACTATGAAAATAAACTGCCATCTTCTGAATGATTATCGTCGACGCCGGTAATCATCTGTAATCTTAAAACTATCTTTACAGAATGGCGAGTTCTAAATTTCCTAGAAATCAGTAGGAACGTATTTTTTATTTTTACAAGAACTTCTATCTATACTTTTTACATCTTCGGTACGTCTTCGTGTTACACTTTGAACGGGGAATCATTGCTTGAAAGGTTATTTAACACGGTTAAATTTACCCTGAAACAGCATAGCTTTTCCCGATGATGGTCGAAATATTATTTTATATTGAGGAATGTCTTCGAATTGGTTTATATTTTACCACAACTTTTTTTTTGCACTATTGCAAAGTGGGAATGTTTTACTTTCTCCCAGAGATTTTGAAATTTTCTGTAGTTCTTTACGTAACAATTTGACAAGGGCATCATTGTAAAACCGTTAAAACATTAGGTGCAATTTACCGTGAAACGAGAAGCATTACCTCAGTTATGGTCAAAATGGGATCTTAAATTTAGATATCTTGCCTAGCTTTGGACTGGTCTTAATTTGGATATACTATTACAAATCGGCATTTTCTAATTTTCCCACTAAGTCTTTTTATTCTAATTTGTTCTCATGAGAAGATTAAGTGGAAAATTTGTTGTTCTTAGGTAGAATAACACCTATAACATGACATTACATTAGTTGACTTCCGTCGCCTTCTAAATTCTTACCTTTTATTCAATTTTTTTGTCCTTCTTCAAAATTTGTTCTTGGCTGATTCTACTGCTTCAGAGAAATGAATTTATACAATAAAAACTTAACCAGTTTTTTTAGAATAAGTTTTTTTTTTCTCCCTTAGATTCTTCTGAAAGATAAGAAAGAAACTTTGGTGAACATCTTATAAGCCGTTATAATATTAATGACGCATTACTCACCATATTACAGATAACATTATGAATATTAAATATTTTAGATAATATTCTAAATATATTAAACATTGCGGAATAATTTAATTATTTAACTGCCATAAACGTTGTTTTATCCCATATATCTCATTACATATACCTTTATTTTTTTGTCATTAAAAGTAATTTATTAATTCTATTTAACATTCATTCATGGAATTCTACTTCCATCGGAATATTGTTACCTGACGATTCTCTGAAGTTTTTAATATTTCACCGGGGTATTTATAATCGAGAGACTTTAAAATGCACCATTTACAACTTTTTTGTTTACGAAATTTTCAATGGTATTAAGTGCTAGAGTTCTATTTTCATAGGGATTTATCTGCTATGCAGCTTTCATCGACATCTAGAAATCTGTGATATGAATGCGAATTCATGCACAATTTTTTTCTCCTTTCTATATTCTATTCCAGTGAAAAAATGCATAGATAAAAATGCATAGATAAAATCGCTTTGACGTTGATCTTGAACGTCACTCACGAGATTCACTACCTACTCTTCTTCTTCTTCTCCTTCTTCTTCTTCTTCTTCTTCTTCTTCTTCTTCTTCTTCTTCTTCTTCTTCTTCTTCTTCTTCATTTAGGAGGCCCTCTAAATCTTCGACATACTGACTTTAGAAAAATATCTAACCTTGAAAAATAATTCACCGTCAAATATATTACCTGAGTTACCTGCACACTAAACCATTTTCTCAATTCCCTCAGCTACATTATTCTGAACTGTCAGTGATAGTTGTGACGCCACGTAACTAAGAAGTTAGTTAATTAACGATCGATGGTAGGCGTGTAAGGTATAGATGAGGGGAAACCATTGTGTTGTGAGGAAATCCAGTCCCAAGATAAACCTCAGCATTTTCGGACATAGATCCATCTTCAGGTTCTGTGAACATTAAAGATATGCAGTTTTTTTCTGTAAAATAAACTAAAATTAAATAATATCAAAACATTAACATTTCAGAAAAGATAAAAAGGGGGTTAATTTATAGAACTTTTTTGCTAAAACCAGAGTTACCTGCTGTGTCCATCTTCAGGTTCTGCGAACATTAAAAATATGCAGGTTTTTCTGTAAAATAAACTAAAATTAAATAATATAAAAAAATTAACATTTCAGAAAAGATAAAAAGGGGGTTAATTTATAGAACTTTCTTGCTTAAACCAGAGTTACCTGTTGTGTCCATCTTCAGGTTCTGTGAACATTAAAAATATATAGATTTAACCAGTAAAAAAAAAATAGAATAGCATCAAAATAACATTCCAGAAAAGATAAAAAAGGAGGTTGATTTATAGAACTTTCTGGCTAAAAACAGAGTTACCTGTTGTGTCCATCTTCAGGTTCTGTGGACATTAAAAAACGCAATTATACCTAGTAAAAAAAATAAAAAAAGGAAATAAAGTAGAATCCAAACACTGAAATTCCAGAAACTATAAAAATGAGGCGTATTTATCATACTTTCTTGCTGTAGGTAGAGTAGTCCGTTATGTCCCTCACGGATTTTGTAAACAATAAAAATACACAATTATACTGAGCAATAAAACAATAAATGGAATAACACAAAAATACTAAAATTCGAGGAAGGATTAAAAATGGGGTTAAATCAGGACACTGTCCTCCTGAAGGAAAGGTTGTCTATATTTAACCTAGATTACAGTGTCTTCTCACCGTCTTGTTCGAGAAGTATTGTCACCTCAGGCGTCAGTGACGAAACCCCGTCGCGATCAGATTCCTAATTAACCAAGTCCCGAGAGAAAACCAGGATTAAAAATTCAGGTCTTTGACCCCTGATGTGGATCGTTTCTCGGTATTCTCGTTAGCGTTAAACAATGTACGCACAAATGCCATGAACTTGGAATGGTGTGATTCAGATTGGGACGGTTACTTATTGCAGTGTAATTATCCTATGTATGTAGGAATGAGCTCTATTGGACCCTCTGTTCTTGAACTTGAGCGATAGGTAAGGAAAATTTCTGAAGGAATGTTGTCCAAGAAGCCATTTAAAGTCTCATTCTATAAAATAACGTGTACGAAAACTATATTTTTCTTCACCTAATCGAGCTCTAGGCTCATTATGACCAAATGCCGCATATAGCAGACTGATGATGGCACGCAGAAAGTTTGAGTACCTCTTTGTACTTCTGGCAACCTCGGCGTCAATCATTTCATTGTCTTTTTCCTCTTGTAAGTGAATGTATGTTAAGTTCTAAGTATTGATTTGAATAAAGACGTGGTTATGCCTTATTTGACTCTTGGTATTATATTTGTATAAAACAAGGCTTTATGACTACCTTGAGAGAGAGAAAGAGACATACAGACAGACAGACAATTTATCTTATTAAACAACTTAGGAGGACAAAAATAGTGTGTATGTTTGTCAGAGTGAATGAGGACATTTTTAGTCTATGAAAACTATCATTTGAGAGAGAGAGAGAGAGAGAGAGAGAGAGAGGGGAGAGAGGGGGGTGAAACGGGGATAAGGAATACAAGTCCTTTGCGTTAAGCATGGGCTGATACAGTTCCCTGTCAAATGACCTTCCTTGATTTTTCGTTCATTCAGGTATGTATAATTTTACTCTGATCATTTTCATCAACGAATGCTTTGCCGCGATCAACACTAATAGTAGTAGTAGTAGTAGCAGTAGTAGTAGTAGTAGCAGTAGGATCCTCAGTATTACAAGTGATAGCTTCAACACGTATTTGCTCTTGTGTTCATTGTAGCAGTACTTGAATAATGAAAAATTTTGACTATCATCCAAGTCTTATCGTTTAAAGGTCAGTCCCTTTGCGTGATAATGTAATTAGTATTCCAGATTTGACCCTAGGGATAGATAAATGGTTTATTACAAAGGCCTTTCGAAGGTCGTTCTAATAAGAATTAACGTATTTTATTTTGACATATTCTGTCTTACAATAGGTCAACATTAAACAGTTAATATAGCCTGTTACACAATTCAGACTGATATCAAACGAGGGTTGCTAAGACTCACCTTTGGCCATTGTTATATTTACATTAATTATAAGATATTAATATGATATTAATAAAAATCCTCATAATTACGTTTTTCAACACTACTGTGTAAGCAGTTCAGTATAATTACGCAATACAGTACTAATAACGATGTTCATAATTATTTACAGCAACAGCACTGTAATATGCAATTCAGTAAGGTTACGCAGTGATAATATGCTTCAAGAGTTATATTTATGTCATTCAATACAATTACGCAATGCAGTATTAATAAAAAATCTTCATGATTATATACGTCAACAGTGCTGTTTATGCAATTCAGTACAATTGCCCAATACAATCTTCTTGATTTTTTACATCGACATCCCATTCAGTATAACTTCACAACACCTCCTATGTCAGCTATAAATGCCTAGCAAAAAAAAAAAAAATGCGTTTGGGTAAATCCAGTCATTCCTTCAATTTGGCCCATTACAACTCAAACTAGGCTCCCAAGTTTGGTTGTAAATTTTTTGGAATCACGTCAGCTATTTCGTAAATCGACAGAAAAAGCGTAAACGGGAAGCCGACGCAGTTATCGGGAAAATATCCTTTAATTCTACGCATTACAAACCGGTAAATAACGCGGTATTAACATTTACAGGCAAATCAAGTATGAAACGCGTCTACTTCTCGTAACTTCTTGCGTGAAAGTTGGTCGTTGGTCTCGATGGCTCATTTGGCCTTTGGATTACTTGTTTGCGTTCTTTGATCACGCTAAGAGAGTTGCCCTTAACTCTTTTTTATTTCTTGATTTCGTTTCGTTTTTAGTTTTCTGTTAAAGAGAACTATTGTTCCGGCTTTCTGTCCGCCCTCAGATCTTAGAAACTACTGAAACCTAGAGGGCTGCAAATTGGTATGTTGATCATCCACCCTCCAGTCATCGGACATACCAAATTGCAGCCCTCTAGCCTCATTAGTTTTTATTTTATTTAGGGTTAAAGTTAGCCATAATCGTGCTTCTAGCAACGATATAGGATAGGCCACCACCGGGCCGTGGTTAAAGTTTCATGGTCCGCGGCTCATACAGCATTATACCGAGACCACCGAAAGATAGATCTGTTTTCGGTGGCCTTGATTATACGATGTAGCGGCTGTACAGAAAACTCGATTGCGCCGAAGAAACTTCGGCGCATTTTTAACTTGTTTGTGAGTCCCCTGACCTTTTCCGGCTCGTTCTTTCGTCGTAAAAAGGCTGACCTTTTTCTAATTCATTTACCAGTCTCTTACCTTAAAAATTATAATAAAACCTTGACATTCTTTTTCTGCACTTTTATTCTTCACGGAATGATTAGTACTCTTTTTACTGTTCTTATTATTCTTATTGATTCATGAAAAAATGTGAGTTTCTTTTTTTGTATTCTTGCAAATTCATCGAACAAGCACGCTGAAAAAAGTACGTTTTTGGAAATTTAGGAGACTCAAGAGAGAGTTTTGGATTTCGTACGTTTTGTCCTCACCTCAATTGCTATTGCGTATTTTTCATTTTGGTTCATTCTTATGAAAGCATCGTCCGAGTTTTGTTTCCGTGTATTTTAAAGCTAAGTGAAGATGATAAAAAGTACGATGATGATGTTGATAATTATGATGAAATGGTGATTATTGCTCTTGTTATTAGTGGAGCTAAAAAAAACAGAAATAGATAACATTTTGAACTGATGAAAGTTTGTTTGGGATTTTGTGCCTGCATGCATACGAACGTGAGACCTTTGTGAAGATATATGCATACTTTTCTCCGATGTAAGCACATAATAAACAGTTAAGGAAGGTTAAGATTAAGATGGGAAATATTTCTACAGTTTGGAAAAAAAATCTTATCAGGAAAATATTTTTTAACAAGTGCCCACGAAAAACACAGGTGAGTAAATTGGTTTTAATTGTGGGCTGATATAAATACATTCGTTATAACTATTTACGTTGGTTCAAGTGTGTTGTCTTATTTTTATCCACCGTTTATTAGAAGTCATGAATAACATTCAAACAGGCAAAGCTGACTCGGAGGAGTTCCTGTAATATATGAAAATAAAACCGATTTTTCTTTCGCTTTGTACCAGTACTTTCTCAGGTCGGTTGACTAAGCGAAAATAACTGAGAATTATATGAATTAGTTTCATTTTTATTGGTCAATCTCAGCTTTCAATTCCCCCTCCTCATCTCTCTCTCTCTCTCTCTCTCTCTCTCTCTCTCTCTCTCTCTCTCTCTCTCTCTCTCTCTCTCTCTCTGTTGATTGTGTATTAATCTTAATAGCACAATTTCTCTCTCTCTCTCTCTCTCTCTCTCTCTCTCTCTCTCTCTCTCTCTCTCTCTCTCTTGATTTGTGGCAAAAACTGTATTAATCTTAATAGTTTCTCTCTCTCTCTCTCTCTCTCTCTCTCTCTCTCTCTCTCTCTCTCTCTCTCTCTCTCTCTCTCTTAGTTGTGGCAAAAACTGCATTAATCTTAATAGCACAATTCTCTCTCTCTCTCTCTCTCTCTCTCTCTCTCTCTCTCTCTCTCTCTCTCTCTCTCTCTCTCTCTATATATATATATATATATATATATATATATATATATATATATATATATATATATATATATATATATATATATATATATACATATATATATATATATGTATATACATTTATATATATATATATATATATATATATATATATATATATATATATATATATATATATATATATATCTATTGGTTGTGGCAAAAAACTGTATTAATCTTAGTAGCACAATGTCCCAGTCTCCGCTGTTATTTGTAGCTTTATCAACGTCTAATCGTATATGAACTCACACGTATCTCTTACGAGGGGAAGTCAGCGACACCAAGTACTTCTGCAGCTCCGACCAAACTTCAGAGGAGAAAAATTAATCTTCAGTTCAAGTTTCCTCGTACCTCGTCGTGCCTCGAATGCCGTTGCCTCTCCGAGGCTTTCCTTTTCATCTGGCTCTTTGATAAAGTTGTATTTGGAGACCTGCCCTCTCCTCCCCCCAACCTCCACCACCTCCTCCACCCCTCCATCTACCGCCTCATCAGCATCCCTAATTTCACATTGACGTTGGGCTGTTATCTCCTCTTTACCTCCTTCTTTAACATCCTCGCCGTCGAAAGCCTCAATTTCTCTTCTTTCTCCTTCCTCAAGACGAGACCTTTTTCTAAATTTTCTCTTTCGAGCGGTTGAAAAGGGTAAATGTTTCCGAATTAGAAACCTCCTTTTTTTTTTTTTGCCTTTTCTCCATCCAGTTCACAGTTTATCCCCTTTACTTCCTCGTACGCTGAAAAAGTAGATTTGGTTTAAATACAGGAGACTTAAGAGTCAATTTTTGATTACGTACTTTTCATCGTCATCTCAACTGCAATTGCTTATCTTTTTATTTTAGTTCAGACCTAGTAAAAGCAACGTCAGAATTTTAATTCCATGTATTTTTAAACCAAAAGAAAATAATGAAAAGTACGATGATAATGTTGATAATTGTGGTGATGTTGAACACAGCTCTGTTAGTAATGTTGGCTAAAAACCAAAATATTTGACATTTTGAATTGATAAAGGGTTTTATATCTGCACTACTAACAGAGTAGTCATCATCATCATTATCTTCTTCATCATCATCAACATCACCGTAATTTTCATTATTTTCATTTGTCTTAAAAATACATGGAATTAAAATGCAGACGATGCTTTTACATGAAAAGTACGTAACCAAAAATTGACTCTTAATTCTCCTGCATTTAAACCAAATCTACTTTTTCAGCATACGAGTAAAAAAAGGGGATAAACTGTGAACTGGATAGAAAAAAGGCATAAAAAAAAAAAAAGAACGAGGCATCTAATTCGGAAACATTTACCCTTTTCAAGCGCTCGAAAGAGAAAATTTAGAAAAAGGTCGCGTCTTGAGGAAGGAGAAAGAGGAGAAATGAAGGCTTTCGACGGCGAGGATGTTAAGAAAGGAGATAAAGAGGATATAACAGCCCAACGTCAATGTGAAATTAGGGATGCTGATGAGGCGGTGGTGGAGGGGTGGGAGAGGAGGAGGAGGTGGTGGAGGAGGGCGGAGGAGAGGGCAGGTCTCCAAATACAACTTTATCAAAGAGCCAGATGAAAAGGAAAGCCTCGGAGAGGCAGCGGCATTCGAGGCACGACGAGGTACGAGGAAACTTGAACTGAAGATTAATTTTTCTCTCTGAAGTTTGGTCGGAGCTGCAGAAGTACTTGGCGTCGCCGACTTCTTCTCGTAAGAGATACGTGTGAGTTCAGACACGACCAGATAGTGACAAAAGTGCAAATAATAGCAGAATGCAGTTTGTTTCAGATGGCCTCGGCGTTAATCATCTCACTGCCAATTCCACCTTACAACTGAATGTCTTTTATGTTCGAAATAATAGCTAGAACAAAATTCGGTTAGGACATATTTGTCTCTTAGTATTATTTTATATAGAACAAGGCTTACAGTGAGAGAGAGAGAGAGAGAGAGAGAGAGAGAGAGAGAGAGAGAGAGAGAGAGAGAGTTCCCTTGCAAAAAAAGTCTTTATTGAAAAAATTAAACAATGTAACGATACATAACAAACAAAATTCAATAATATGATGAGGTAAACAGGGTAAATTTTATGCCAAAAAAAGTTTGGAATACAGCGACTTCCTAACGCTTTGTGAACATAACACATACACAAAATCATGCATACAAACACACACAGACACTTACACGGACACCAGATACAAAATCAGAGCCCGATTCCTTACCAAGGCAGATTGGATGTGGTCTTCTTTGACCTAAACAGTGAACTAAGCATCTGGTATTTTTGATGCCTGTGGTTAGTCGCAACAACTATGTAACTTCATCTCAAAAGACAAGCTGCAAACTTTATGGAGCCCCAATATATATATATATATATATATATATATATATATATATATATATATATATATATATATATATATATATATATATATATATATATATATATATGTGTGTGTGTGTGTGTGTGTGTGTGTACATGTATACGTATTGCATGTATGTGTCTTTACACTTGCTAAATTGGTTGCATAGGTAAATTCTTACACGATGCAAATGCGTGTGTCTGACATAGAAATTGACCATCCCTGCCTATGAACATTTGATGGACACACACAAAAAAAAAAATAATCCGGTAAATTGCTCCTTTAATGTCCAATTCTGTTGCCCCTGAGACTCAGACCGAAAGGTAGAGCATATTTAAGAAGCTTACATCGATCGCTGAGCCTTCTCTGAAATGGGGATCCGAGGATGAGTGAATTGTGTTTGGGAACTTGCCTCAAATGACGTCTCTGGCTTGTTTCACATTCGCTTTGATGACATTTTACTCAGTTGTTTTCTTTCCCTATTCTATTCTTCCTTTAGATTAATTTCCCCCAAAATGGCCTCACCCTGCTAAATATATATTTTTATATTTTCTTTGTTAAAATTGAATCCATAAAAACGAATCCAACCTGCTAAATATCTAGTAGTATATTTTCACTTTTGAAAAATGAATCCAAAAAAATGGCCTCAACTTGCTAAATATATATTTTTATATTGTCTTTGTTAGAATTGAATCCATAAAAATGAACTCAACCTGCTAAATATCTAGTGTTATATTTCAATTTCTGAAACTGAATCCAGAAAAATGGCCTCAACCTACTACTGTAAATATCTAGTTTTATATATTTTTTAAAAACTGAATCCATGAAAATGGCCTTATTTGCTAAATATCTTGTTTTATATTTTTTTCTTTTTATTGGAATCTATAACAATGGCCTCAACCTGCTAAATATCTAGTTTTATATTTTCTTTGTTTTCAACTGAATCCATAAAAACGACCTCAACTTGACAAGTGTCTGGGAAACGGGTAAAAATCTCGTTAGCGTCTCCCGCCATAAAATCATTCATCATTAGAAAAGGTATAACTTGTTTAAGTCTTTTATAGCTAACTTACAAGTTACTGCATTGCATTGCAAATGCTGTTCATTTATACAAAGATAAACAGCTTATAAGGACTTTTATTAACATCATAATATGCCGGTGAAATTACCTGAAATGACGAGGATCAGGATATCGTGAAAGTATAACAGCAAATTATGCTATTTCATAATAAATACAAAAACCAAACTTAACAATATAAGACTTCGGAACTCCCACTAAATAAGATTATGAAAGCGAATATTATTTGTCATTCAAACACCTAGGTATTTTGTAGCGCGTTATATATAATGTTTCATGTTGATGAATTGCAAGAACAGAAAAAAAATACAATCACATTTTTCATGAAGAAATAAGCAGGATAAGAACAAGAAAACGAGTGATAATCATTTCATGAAGAAGAAAAACGAAAAAAAAAGAATGTCAAGGTTTTTTATTTTCTAATTAGAGGACAGGAACAATGAAGAAGAAAAAGGTCAATCTTTTTACGACGAAAGAATGAGAAGGAAAAGGTCAGGACACTCGCAGAGAACGAGACAAAATCAAGAAATAAAAGCTGGTTAAGGTCAAGTCACTTACCGTGATCAAAGAACGCAAACAAGTAATCCAAAGCCCAAATGAGCCATCGAGACCAACGACAAACTTTCATGCAAGAAGTTACGAGGAGTAAACGCGTTTCATACTTGATTTGCCTGTAAATTTAATACCACGTTATTTACCGGTTTGTAACGCGTAGAATTAAAGGGTATCTTCCCAATAACTACCTGTCGGGTTTCCGTTTACGATTTCCTTCCTGTCGAGTTAAGAAATAACTGACATCAGGCCAAAACTTCAAAACGTAATTCAGAATCCAGTTAAGGGGTTATTTACAATTGACATACCAGGTATTGCCTACTTGTATTGCACCGTATATACTATTGAGTTAGATTATTATTAAGATTAAATTAACATTCTATGTTAAATATAAGTTTTACACTTTCCCAATGCAAGACTTAGCAACCCTCGTTTCACATTGGGTTGATAGTATTGTGTATTGCACATATGTTTCGCGTTGAGGTGCAATTGCATGAGAGAAATGATCATGCGTAAGTGTACAGGATAGTGAAGCTTAGGTACAGAAACTACTGCAAGAGCTTTAAAGCGCTTGTTAGAGCTGAACGTATGACTCTGATACGGCTAAAAGTAAGATCATGTGGGCAAATAAAAAACCAGAAAAATGGAGATGTGGCAGAGTAAAATATGTAAATTTCAGAACACCTTCAGTGTAATTCAATAACATACCCGAGGGGTAAAATCAGTAATGATAGGACATCGTGTTATGTGAAGTGTCTTATTTATATAAATGATGAAAATTGTATAGCAGCAAAAAAATTTCCTTATTCAAATATTGCTACAACTCTAACTACTACCACTACTACTAGTGCTATTAGGAGTAGAAGTAGTACTTTTACTTCTGATACTGACGATCATACCACTACCAGTGATTCGTCACCCTTATAACGAGAACGGATTCTTGATAAAAATGATAAAAGTAAAATGTTACATATTTCAATGAGGGCCACTAGAAAGGGAACTTTATCAGCACATATGAATGCACTGAACTTGTATCCGTTTCAAGAGCTCTCTCTCTCTCTCTCTCTCTCTCTCTCTCTCTCTCTCTCTCTCTCTCTCTCTGTGGAGTTTCCCGTAAATAGCGCAGAAAATAAGGAAAGAACACTCCAAGAAATCATGGGAGTGGGAGCTAAATCTGATAAGGAAGAATTTCTTGTTTCTTTTTTTTTTTTTTTATTTCTGAATATCTATTTCCCTTTTCGGAAATAAGATCTATGGCCTTGTCAGTATCTTCAACAGATGGGATTTATCTGTTTTTGGTTGCGGCATTTGTATTCGAAAAGGACAGGGCAGATGTCATAGGCTCTCATTTTCCTGTATCCTTCTTCTTCTTCTTCTTCTTCTTCTTCTTCTTCTTCTTCTTCTTCTTCCATGTTTTTGTGTGCTTCCGGGAAAAATGGCCTTGTTCAGGGCAGATATCTTTCTTCTTCTTCTTCTTCTTCTTCTTCTTCTTCTTCTTCTTCTTCTTCTTCTTCTTCTTCTTCTTCTTCATTCTTTTTTGTGACCTTCCAGGAAAAATGGCCTTGTTCAGGGCAAATATCCTTCTATCCTTCTTCTTCTTCTTCTTCTTCTTCATTCTTTTTGTGACCTTCCAGGAAAAATGGGCTTGTTCAGGGCAGATGGCATAGGCTTTCATTTTCTTCTATCCTTCATTTTCTCCCTCCCCTACTTCTTCTTCTTCTTCTTCTTCTTCTTCTTCTTCTTCTTCTTCTTCTTCTTCTTCTTCTTCCATCCTTTCGAGACCTTCCAGAAAAAATGGTCATGTTCAGGGAAGATGTCGCAGGCTCTCATTTTCCTCTTTATCCTTCTTCTTCTTCGTTATTTTCTTCATCGTTATTTTTTGTGACCTCCCAGAAAAAATGGCCATGTTCAGGTAAATGCCCCGAAGGTCAAAGACCTGTTTCTGAGGACAGAGTTGTAAACAGGAATTAACTGAGGACATGTATTGGCTGTTGACATGTAGCTGGGAGCGAAACACAAATAGAACGTCTTTTCCAGCATATTTTCAATGCCGTAATGGTAAGGGAAGACCTTTTTTTTTTTTTTTCCTTCCTTAAGAGAACTCTCTTTTTTTTTTTTTCTTTTTTAGATCTTCATGTTGAGGAGTCCCCGAATACATAACCAAACCATAATATTATTTTGGCATTTTTCGAACCATCTTGGGAATCTGCGTGTTTTTCAAAGGATTGTGATATCAGACGAAAGGGCTAAGTACGATTTAAAAAAGGAAGGACGAGAAATATATGCGTAGACATTTAAAAAGGGGAAAAATGGGTACTTACGTAAACACCAACTGAACAAAAATCAGAAAAGACGACCCAATAAATAGCCAGAAAGTTGTTTTGAAAGTTATTGCAGTCTCGAGCTCATTCACAGGCATATCTATCTATTTATGTAATTTACGTAGGAAGTTTTAGATACCTAAGATAATAAATTTTTGGTAAAATAGAAAAAACAGTGATATAAGGTAAATTCTAAAGCACATTACAATGGACTCTAGCTCGAAATGTCCAAAATCTTTGAAATGATTTATTCTAAAAGAAGATAATTTACCAGAAGGATCATGAAATTCTTAGACTGTACAACTCTCCCGAAAAATGGGTAGTAGTAGTATTATATAACCGCTGAACTCCACAAACACCTCGGGTATGAAAATGCTAGCATACTCCCGAGATATATACTAGTATTGCACCAGCCCCGATTTTTTTTTCCATGCCCCAAGGTTAGGTTAGGTTGGTTAAGTTGAGTTAGATTAGGTTAGTTAGTTGCTCTATGGTGCTTTGGATGTGGGAAACGTTATGAGATTATTTTCCAGAAAATTCTATGGTTGGTTTTTAAGATATGGCGTCCCGCTTTTTATCAGGGAAAGGTCTCGGGCTGGAGCAATACTCGGTTACATCTCGGGAAAATGCCTCCGGGTACATGTTAGTCACGCAAGCAAACGATTAAAGATAAACAGCTAGTAAGTAAATGAATCTGCGTTCATAATATAACGTCTTCGTCAACATTGCTTTCTTCAAAATCTTTATGAAATCAGGTTTTAAGAATTATCAAAATGTCTTGCAATTTAATAATGTCTTCGTGTTCCTAGTGGTTATGACACTCGCCTCTCCTGAAGGAAGGCAAATTGGTTCATTTACCAGAAGTACACAGTGGTATAGCTTTAATAACATCTTATTAAACACCACTGTGAATTATGCACCTGGTTATTAAATAACTGTGGTGGATAGAAATTGATTTACCCTTCCTTCTGGAACTCATTGGGTCTCACAAGATGAGATGCATAGTCTATTTTCTATCGCTACCCTTATTGCGACCAACCACAGTCATCTATCTACCAGGTGCATATTCCAACGGAGCCTGCCCACCGCATTCAAACTGTCCGGGTGAAAATGTTTAAATCACTGGACTACACAGAACACGTACGCACACATACGAACACAAACACACTCACATGCATATACATATATATATATATATATATATATATATAATATATATGCATAAATATAATATCACGCTTCTTCCTTAGAGGATCAAGAGAATATGGTGGCAAAAGGCCAGCTCAATCGAACAATATCAGCTTCCACAAAAGAAATATTATGTCTATACATTGCATGTTTAGGTCAGGGATATGCCATTAGTCAGCGAATGAGAATCAGCGCAAG
>NC_089789.1:36168605-36173605 GCF_040412425.1 Macrobrachium rosenbergii
GAGCACACCCAATCCTATTATTTCCAATAACCAAAACTAACAACTTTTCATCGTCAATAATATACAATAATGCCCGAAGTGGAATTATTGCTCATGAATTATTGCTCATTAATTATTGTTCATTTCCAGTTTCACTTTAGAAGTTACTACTCTAAATGTTGTTATCTCCAAATGTTTACAAAGATATTTGTGTTATTCCAAATAACATTCTTTCTCTCTCTTTATACGGTCTTACAGCCATAAATTTATTGAGTAAATTTATACACATCAGCACTATACCAATGAATGATAGAACTCTGAATCGGCAAACAATAATCAGTATCTAAATCAAAGGTATTTCTTACAACCATTGCATATTATGGATTAGAACGGAGTACCAGATCCTTCACCTCTGCTCTAAGTCATTTTCAAGAAAACTACTTAAAGATTGAAGAAGGATTACAATGAAGACTCGGTCTTACAAACTACAACAAAGGAGTAACTATTTTCTTGCGTACAAACGTCGTTAAAAGTTTAGGTAGATCTCAGATTAATAACAACTTTGTGGGAGGAACTTAGGTGCTGGATTAGCCACACAAACATGTACACACATATATATATATATATATATATATATATATATATATATATATATATATATATATATATATATATATATATATATATATATATATATAAGATAATAATCAACATTATATATAGAAATAATCAATCACAATTACGGAACACAAATAAATTTCTGACTCACATCAGGATCGAACCCAGGTCTTTCAATTGAAAGGCAAGGGCCTGACCACTAGGCCTAGTGGTCAGCTCCTCGCCTTTCAAATTGAAAGACCTGTCTTCGATGAGTCTGATGGGATCAGAATATTTATATATATATATATATATATATATATATATATATATATATATATATATATATATTATAAAATATATATATATAAATTTTCTCCTCCGGGTAGATGAGGACAGTAGGCTATTGCATGATTAGTGTCGTTCCGCCATTTTTGCCCACAGGTTATGTTGCCATTTGCATTCTAATATCCCATTCTAAGGATAGTTATTGCGCATTTTCCTCGGCTTTTGTCATTTCTATTGTTTTCTCGTTATTGCCGATTGCACGGGATGCAATTGCTTCGATACTATCTAAAATTTCCTTCGTCCTTAAATGCTGTTCGTGGAATATTTCCGAATACTTTTGTGTCTGCTTTATCTAGCTATATTATTTGAGATAGGCCGATGGGGCTGGCAAGGTGATAAACTTACTTAGCAGAGACAGAAAGAAAAAGATAAAATATATATATATATATATATATATATATATATATATATATATATATATATATATATATATATATATATATATATATATATATATATATATAAAGGAAATGAGTGGGGCTAACCTTGAAGTAAAGGATTAACCGCCGCTTGAAAGAAGGCAGGTTATAGAATTTATTATTACTATTATTATTATTGCTATTATTATTATTATTATTATTATTATTATTATTATTATTATTATTATTATTATTATTATTATTATTATTATTATCATTCAGAAGATGGACCTTATTCATATGGAAACAGGCCGCAGGGGCCATTGACTTGACATAGTTAATGTGTATGTATAACATCTGAAGACTAGAAAAAAAAAAGGCACTAAGGTAAAGGCATTGAACTATAAAGAAAATATTCATATACTTTTGAATATTATTCCACTGGAGAAGGTTCGATGTAAATCATAAAAGAAGAGAGGAGAAACTCAGTATAAAACTTGATAAACATAAAACAAAATTCTACCAGAATCTTTGTCCGTTTGAGATTGATTCGAATAAAAAAATGATAAAAAAAATTAAATAAGAACAGCTTAGAATCGAAAACAAAACGTATAAATACTATTGAAGGATGAAATGGAATATATGTGGATTGTGTTCCTCTAGAAAAAGGTTAAATAAAAAAAGTATAAATGCTATTGAAGGATGAAATGGAATATATGAGGGTTGTGTTCCTCTAGAAAAAAGTTAAATGAAAAAAGTATAAATACTATTGAAGGATGAAATGGAATATATGAGGATTGTGTTCCTCTAGAAAAAAGTTAAATAAAAAAAGTATAAATACTATTGAAGGATGAAATGGAATATATGAGGATTGTGTTCCTCTAGAAAAAGGTTAAATAAAAAAAGTATAAATACTATTGAAGGATGAAATGGAATATATGAGGATTGTGTTCCTCTAGAAAAAAAGTTAAATAAAAAAAGTATAAATACTATTGAAGGATGAAATGGAATATATGAGGATTGTGTTCCTCTAGAAAAAAAAAAGTTAAATAAAAAGTATAAATACTACTGAAGGATGAATGAATATATGAGGATTGTGTTCCTCAAAAAAAAGTTAAATAAAAAAAGTATAAATACTAAAGGATGAAATGGAATATATGTGGATTGGTTCCTCAGGTAAAGTTAAATCAAAAAAAAATGCTATTGAAGGATGAAATGGAATAATGAGGATCTTTGTGAAAAAGAAATAAAAAAGTATAAATACTTTTGAAGGATGAAATGGAATATATGAGGAATGTGTTCCTCTAGAAAAAAAAAAGTTAAATAAAACGAAATAGAAGACAATGCGAGAAATTTCAAATGAAATAACAAAGGACACACGAAATAGACGAGGCATCTGGTGTCACAAAAAGGCATGACAGAGTTAATGAACAACTTTGTGCCAAGACATGATATGTTTTAGCTTACGTTAAGTCTCTCCATCTTCATTGCATTTACTTCTCTTATTTTTTCACCTATAGATTATAAATGCAAAGATGAAATGAAAAGTTACTGGATACGCATTTCTTTTATCACAGGATATTCAACTAAAAATTTTATACACATTATATATTATATATATACATATTTATATATATATATATATGTATATACAGTATATGTATATATATTATATATTATATATTTATATATTAAATATACATACTATATATATATATATATATATATATATATATATATATAATTATGATTATATATATAATACACATTTCTTTTTATCACAGGTATTCAACAAAATATTTTGTATATATTTTATATATATATATATATATATATATATATATATATATACACATATTTATATATATATATGTATGTATGTATATGTATAAATATATGTATGTATAGTATGTATGTGTATGTAAAATATATGTGTATTATAAACTATAACTATTTTATATATATATATATATATATATATATATATATATATATATATATATATATATATACATACATACATACATCTGAACATTTACAAAAAAGCATGGTAAAAAAAGGCACAAGAACCAACATTTAAAAAATTTTTTCAGCCTTTTCCTTTATGGTCATCATTTCTATCCTGCGGAAGAGAATTTTATTTTATTTTATTTATTTATTTATTTATTTATTTATTTTTTTGCCTTAAAAACACATTGTGAAAAGGATTTCCTTTCTCGAAAGAATCTTGTCCTTGTGAATGGAAAATTACCTCTAAAATTATTCCCTGGAAGATTTACCACAAGAAGGGGTGCTTGAGAAAGGTCAAGGAGATTCACCCCTATAGTCGCTGAAAAGAAAGGACAGGTAAAAATATGTTCACTTTGGACGAGGACACGGTCTTACTCCCTTCATCTCTCTTAGTTTATGTAAACATGCGCGCACACACACGCCTGTACACAAACACACACACACTCACACAGTACACACACACACACACATATATATATATGTATGTATGTATGTATGTATGTATGTATGTATGTGTATGTGTGTGTTTGTGTGTGAGTGTATGTGTATGCATAATTGCATGTGTACTTATGTGTGAGCGTGTGAACGCATGTGGGTGGTTCCATTCGGGACTGTTTTAATGAAACCCCCATAATTTTATTTGGAAAATTATTTTGTGCATATCAATTTTGCATATTGAAATTTATCAGTAATCATACATCTAATCAGCTGTTCCCTAGTTTTTGCAAGCTCACTGACAATTGACCCAGTTTAGAAGTATGGGCAATAACGGGGAGATGATTTTTAATATGGATTCGTTTTAACACCTGTTAAATTCTGTTAGATCCATCTTTATTATTATTCAGAAGATGAACCCTAATCATATGGAAAAACGCCACAGGGGCCATTTACTTGAAATTCAAGCTTCCCATGAGAAAGAAGTAGCAGAAAGTCGTGGGAAAAACAGAAAGAATAGATCTCTTATTTTAAAAAAATTAATATATAATTAAATGGATAATAATGTAAGTGCGTTATTAAAATACAAGACTTTTTTCATTTATAACTTATTCGTAATAATTAACTATTGTCCAGATCTAATGGATGTATTTAAACAAGACAAGTTCGGAGTGAGGCAAGAAGCACGAATAGGGTGGACAGTAACCGGTTGATGTTAAATTTCCGATTATTGCCGTCTAGCTAATGTACCAAGAACGTCAGAACTTGCTTTAATATAAGAGAGAGGGTCGAGACGACAAGTCCAAGCCATTGGGACGTTACCTACCAACCCGAAGCACTGACCAAAATAATTTCATTCTGTATATTAGTACGGTGGACATTGCTGTTAGGCTATGCCCGGGTATGGCGACGGCAATGTTAACATGGAGTCTATCATGCGCAGACTATCGCAGTTAACCATACAAAAAATTAATCTATATAAGGATATGCAATATGACTGATATAACAGGATGTTGCATTAATATGGCAAAATAACTCTTCAGCTTTGTGAGATAACGAAACTATTGAATTCACTTCTTGTCATTTTAATACAATGAAACCTCTCGTAAAATTTGTAGGTATTCACGGCAATGATGAAATCTTCGCGAGCACGACGTAACTATAATGATTCATGATGGTTCATTGTACAAATAAGTGAATGGCGATTAAGTTCTGATGCCTTCCACGTAATCAGGTCAGTGAAGTTCTATGGTATTTAGGTGTTGAATTTTC
>NC_089789.1:36178605-36181105 GCF_040412425.1 Macrobrachium rosenbergii
AAACTTTTGTTTTGTATGAAATTCTGTTCGATAATTATATTGCCTATTCTTGAAGCCAACATGGGAATGGTTTTTCTGCGCTTATTCCAAGAACTCAGGAAGATGAGAAGAAAGTGATGAATTTATTCCTTATTATAAATGTCATGAAAAACAACTCCGTCCAGAGGACTTTAGAAAATGATATGAGTAACGGGGTCTTTTATTCATGAAGCTAAACTACCAATTCTCTTTGTGCTGATTACAAAGAGTATCCAAAAAGACAAAGAAAGAACTCGTGATTCTCTTTCGAAAAAGTTCTCAGCAGATTTCAGTCGGTTCCAGAAACGAGACGAGAGAGATGATTGACGTTAATAATATTTCCCCATAAGATCGTAATGGCTCCTGAATAAGAAAAGATAAGAAGGAACTCATAATTCTCTTTCATAAAATGAATGTAAAGAAAATAACCTGCGTCTGGAAAAAATTATTGAAATTTTTGAGAAACTCTGGTCAGTAACAGCATCGTTTGTTACGAAACCAGTTCGGAAAAGTTCTCTTCAGACTTCAATTGGTTCAGGAAACGAGACGAAAGATTTGATTGACATTAATAATATTTCCCCCATAAGATCATAATGGCTCCTCCTTCCCCTGCTTTGAACCTCCTAGACGAATGAGTCAAAGACGATAATGAACTTCGTATTCGACTCCACAGGGAATAAGCCGAGACGCCTCTGCCCTAAGTGAAGGTAATTATTCAGTGATGGTGGAAATTGAGAATTTAGTCTCGGGAAATTACTCTAATTACTCTTACGTAATTCCTGCAGAGGGTAAACGATTTCCATCGGCGACAGGAAAATTCGTAGTTACCTGTGACACTATCTATTTATTAATTTATTATTATATATTTTTTTTTTTTTTTAATAAGCGAGATCTCTTCTTTCCGTATTTCCCCTTACCTCGTCTTACTTCTTCCTAATGAGCACCATATTCTTTGGAAGCTTGAATTTCAAGTCAACTGGCCCCTGTGGACTTGTTCCATGTGAATAGGGTTCATATTCTGAATAATATTTAATGGTGTTCAAAGATAATTTCTTGAATGGCAAGATTAGACTTAATAACGCTAAAAATGAGACGAGATGCCCTTTGTCTGCATAGCTGTCAAATACCTTAATAGATGGAGTGATATGAGGAGCTAGAAAATGGGCCTTATATTCTGATGAAGGTGCAAAATTGTCTTGAGAAAATAAGGTCATGATATTTGCATACAGACTTGGGATCGTAAGATAAACCGCAGAAACTAGTGAAAGGGTATAATTGCTATATGAAACTCTCAGCCACGGCCCATGAAACTCCCAACCGCAGCCCATGAAGCTTTCAACCACGTCCCTGTCGTGGCCCGTGTTGTTGGCACCTATAGCAGTGCCAGATCCACGATCGTGGCTAACTGTAACCTTAAATAAAAGAAAAACTAATGAGGCTAGAGGGCTGCAATTTGGTACGCTGATGATTGGAAGGTGGATGATCAACATACCAATTTACAGCCCTCTAGCCTCAGTAGGTTTTAAGATCTGAGGGCGACAGAAAAAGTGTGGACGGACAGACAAAGCCATCTCAATAGTTTCCTTTTACAGAAAACTAAAAGATACTTAGATATGAATAATAGTAAAGGTTTGACAGTAAATGGTCACCAGGATGATGTAACAATTTATGTTAATAGCATGTGTAGCGTAAGAAGAATTGAAAGGGTTAATAATGTGGAGCTGTACCGAAAGAGTTAAGAGCGTTGATACGGTTCAGACATGTGGAAAGAATGAAGGATGATAAGTTTACGATAACGGAAATGTTAGTGCGGAGGAGAGGAAGACACAGAAAGTGCAAGATAGATGGAATGGAAGAAGAACGTAAAACAAATTAAGACCAAAAAAAAATTTGGTCTTAACATTACAAGATTTTGTATGTAGGGGTTCAACGTACTGTTGATGAGACTTGTATGAATGAGTGTGTGAGGTGAATATATATATTTGTATTTGTATATATATATATATATATATATATATATATATATATATATATATATATATATATATATGTATATGTATGTATTAACTCACCCACACACTTATTTATATACGTCTCACTAAGTAGTATGTTGAGCTCCCCCATACATTATATATTATATATATATATATATATATATATATATATATATATATATATATATATATATATATATATGTGTGTGTGTGTGTGTGTGTGTGTGTGTGTGTGTGTGTGTGTATATACATTTGTATATGTATATATGTATATATATATATATATATATATATATATATATATATATATATATATATATATATATATATATATATATATTTGGATCACTGCCCTTCTTGGAAGACCAAAACACAAATAATACAAAACAATAAGTAAACTATAAAATAAGGCTCATGTGAGCCTGCGGAATACGAAAAGCTGCAGCCACTGTGAACCTCTGAAGTTCTACGATTCAATTACAAGACCA
>NC_089789.1:36186105-36203605 GCF_040412425.1 Macrobrachium rosenbergii
GGTGTGTTTGATGATTAGAAGATGGTTGATCAACATACCAATTTGCAGCTCTTAAGACTAAGTAGTTTGTAAGATCTGAGGGCGGACAGAAAAAGTGCAGACGGGCAGACAAAGCCGGCACAATAGTTTTCTTTTACAGAAAACTAAAAGTCAAAAGAAACTCTGCAGAAGATTATTACTGAAGCCGTTTGTTTTTTTTTTTAAACATATTTCTCATAAAGAGACACAAAACATTAAATGAACGATCATTTGTTTATCATATTCTCATTTAAGACAAATTCTTTCCAAAGGAAATAATATCAAAATTAAGAATCCTTCTCCTCATTAGTCACAGCTTCTCACGTTCACACTGAGAAGATCAACAATCCTCTGAATATCTAATACGATTACAGTCCCCTTATCCGTACTAAGAAGCTTTGGAATTCTTTCCCCTCCTCTCGCTTTCCCTGATTGATGACATGTGTTACTTTTCAACTTTCGAGTTACTTGTTCCTTTATTTTGGTTTCGTTGCGATTCAGTTTTGCCTTCTCTTTCCCTCCCTGTTCTTTTGTTTGCAATGGTCCTGGGCGGGAAGAATGGGCAAGGTCACGGTCTATATTGCCCGTCCGTCGAATGCCAGATCGTAGAGTTGAAGGTCATGCGCTGCCGTGCATAAAAATGGGGTGAAGTGACTGTAAGAAGGGTTGGAGGGTTGGTCATGTCAGGGGTCACAGTCAATATTAAAATGAGGGGCGTGGTCATGTCACTGGGAATTGAGGTGAGGATTGGAGGGTTGGTCATGTCACTCCAAAATGGGGTGAGGGGTTGGAGGGTGGTCATGTCACTATATAAAAATGGGGTGAGAGCTGGAAAGTTGGTCTTGAATGTCTCAGATAAATAAAGGGTCTGTCATGCCACTTTATAAAATGGGGTGAGGGGTTGCAGGGTTGGTTATAAAATGTCATGTCGCTGGAGTGAGGGTTGGATAAAATTGGTTATGTCACTATATGAAATGGGTGAGTTGAAGGTTGGTCATATCACTGGTGGAGGGTTGGTCATGTCACTGTATAAAATAGGGTGAGGGTTGCCGGGTTGGTCATGTCACTATATAAAATGGGGTGAGAGTTGGAGGGTTGGTCATGTCACTATATAAAATGGGGTGAGAGTTGGAAAGTTGGTCATGTCACTGTATAATTTAGGTGAGGGTTGGAGGGTTCGTCATGCCACTTTATAAAATGGGGTGAGGGTTGCAGGGTTGGATGGGGTGAGAGTTGAAGGTTATCATGTCACTGGAGTGAGGGTTGGAGGGTTGGTCATGTCACTGTATAAAATGGTGTGAGGGTTGGAAGGTTGGCCATGTCACAATATAAAATGGAGTGAGGGTTGGAGGGTTGGTTGTCACTCATGCTGTTGGTCATATCACTGTATAATTGAGGTGAGGGTTGGAGGGTTGGTCATGTCACTGTATAAAATAGGTGAGGGGTTGCACTGTACTAATAAAATGGGGGTGAGAGTTGGACGGTGAGAGTTGTTCATGTCACTAAATAAAATTGGGCCACTTTATAAAATGGGGTGAGGGTTGCAGGGTTGGTCATGTCACTATATAAAATGGGGTGAGAGTTGGAAGGTTGGTCATGTCACTATATAAAATGGAGTATAAATTGGGTCACTGTGTGAGGAGGGTTGAAGGTTGGCCATGTCACAATATAAAATGGAGTGAGGGTTGGAGGGTTGGTTATGTCACTATATGAAATGGGATGAGCGTTGGAAGGTTGGTCATATCACTGTATAATTGAGGTGAGGGTTGGAGGGTTGGTCATGTCACTGTATAAAATAGGGTGAGGGTGAGGGGTTAATGTGTCACTATTGGAGGGAGAGTTGGTCATGTCACTGTATAAAATGGGACAAGGGGGAAATATCACTGTAAAAAAAAAAATAAAAAAGGACAGACAAACAGTCCGGTTTTCATACGATTTGCAAAGACAAGGTTGTTTGGTGTTTATGAATAAGCTGCCTTATGCCAGCACGGGCTCTTGCTCTTAGAAAAGCCCGTAAAAGGACACTGGCCGCTTTTTTAAAATCCTAGCTGCTAACTATTAAGTTCTTTCCCTCGTGCCCTCAGGAGAAGTCTGCTTTTTCAAGGAACGTGTTAAGAAAATTTATTAAAAATGTTTTACTTGAATCATTAATTTTCAATTTGCGACATATTAATTGCGTTTATCATTATATCAATGATAGTCCTCAAAAATATTAGCTATGAAACGGCACTTATTTACAAGCTATATCGATTTACTGTACAAAAAGCTTAAGCTAAAATATGATAACGGTGTACAAACATTGAATGAATTGTATTTTAGTTATCCAAGCGTATTTCGCAAAAAAGGAAAGTAACGTAAAACTTTTATTTTGGAAAAATAGATTGAAATGCAGTATTTAGTTTCCATCCAGTCAAAAGCAGAAGGGCAAAAGAACAGCGCTCGTTATGCGATAAAAAAAAAATGAAGAATTAATGGGATGAACTGCGAATCCAGAAGTACACAGTCGATTTAATAATTACCCAGCGAAAGTTCAATGTAAAACCTGTCAGATACCTCATTTCAGTTTTGTGAAGATTGAACAAATTCATGTTTTACATTCACTAACCTTACATAAAATTGGATGGTTCATAATTGCAAAATGATTGTTGCTGTTAAGTCTCCCGTTTGATGAAAGCGGCCTGGGAAAAAAAAAATTATGATAAATGCGGCCAAGAGAGAATTTGTGGAAATGGAAAAATTAAATTTGCTGCTAATAATTATCGAGTTTTCAGGCTTTGTTACCCACTACGTTAATCTTGTATTTTAATAAATTATTTACACATGGATCTGTTTATTAATTAATTTATTAATTTATCTTTTTTCTCTTCTCTAATAACTGATTTCTTCTCTCTGTAATTTCTATTATCTTCTGTAAGCTCTCTCAAATGAACACCATATTCTTTGGAAGCTTGATTTTCAAGTCAACGGCCCCTGTAGTCTTGTTCCATATGAATTGGGGCTTATCTTCTGAATAATAATAATAATAATAATAAAATACTCATCGTAGCATAAGTCGTAAAATGGAGAAACAAATCCACAGTTATGTACATGTACATATATTAAAGGATAAATCTGTACTGATAGCTTTCGGGAATCTGTTCGAGGTTTCCGAGAGCTATCTGTACAGATTTATCCTTAGATATATGTACACGTGCATAACTGTGGATTTGTTTCTCCAATAATAATAAATAATAATAATAATAATAATAATAATAATAATAATAATAATAATAATAATAAACTCTTACATTCACTGGTCTTTACTAGTCAGAATGTAGTTCATTCATAAAACCCAAAAGGCAAAGCGAAAATGATTCCCTGTCATTTATCATCGGCCATATGTCATTTACCTTCACATAAACAAACAACATACTGGTGAAAGAAAAATGCACGACTTGGGAAGCGTTCTACAACAATAGTTGGTAATGGACACATTCCTTCAGAAGATTTTCGCTGCAGATATTATCTCCTAAGAAAATGTCATTAAAAAATCATTGGCAGCCGCTTTATTTATTATTAATCAGCCATCAGACCTTGTTAATTACAATTCGTAATACATCAAATCTTCTAATATTACTGGAGTTTGAGGACTGATAAAATATCGTCATTTTCAAGAAGCAATTTACGTTGTCTGTGGTGATTATATATATATATATATATATATATATATATATATATATATATATATATATATATATTATATATATATATATATATATATTATATATATATATATATATATACATATATATATATATATATATATATATATATATATATATATATATATATATATATATATGCATTTATATACATACAGTACATATATATATATATATATATATATATATATATATATATATATATATATATATATATATATATATATATATACATCGTTGTTAATATACATTAAAAAAATTTGGAGAAATCTCTGATTTTTTTGCTTTCATTTCTGGTTACCATTTCTTTCTATTTTTTTATTTATTTATGCTATTCACATCTTTCACTTTCTTCTTCTTTCCAGTCACAGTCATCAAAAGGGTTGGGAGGCCTGCATTTGTTTTAACAGATATGGCAAGGCGTCAAACGTCATCATAACAAGGTAATTGAAATAAAAAAAAAATTAGTAGCAATAAGATAACGATAACTATTGATCAAACATACTTCTTGCAACGGCAAAATATCTTGTGAAAGTAAAAGAGGAAAAAAAAAGGAATAAAATTTGTATAAATCTAGGCTAAATTAAGAAGAAGTGGAGAACATTTATTTATAATTTTTTTTTTTTTAAAAGCCGTTACATAATTGAAATGTTTAAATCGAGCAATCGTACCATCAAAAGATAATTAGTATACTAGATTACTAGATTCATGTAATTATAATCAGAATGAGGGCGGTTGTTGTTATTGCGGTTATTATTATTAATGAGGGTACACTCTACTGAACCAGCCCATCACAATTAAATATTCCAGCTGGAATAGTACTGCGGATATTAAGCATCATAATGACAGGTATGAATATATATATATATATATATATATATATATATATATATATATATATATATATATATATATATATATATATATATATATATATATATATATATACACACATGTATCTATGTATACATATGTGTATATATATATATATATATATATATATATATATATATATATATATATATATATATATATATATATATATATATATATATATATATATATATATATATATATATATATATATATATATGTATAAATTTCTGGTGAAACACAAGAGAGAGAGAGAGAGAGAGAGAGAGAGAGAGAGAGAGAGAGAGAGAGAGAGAGAGAGAGAGAGCAGAGTAAAATCAGCATTCCTAACACGAAAAATGAAACATTTGTCAGTTGCGTTTTATCAGCAAAACTCTCCGGCTGAAATGAACGTGACCGGAACTCCACCCGACATCTGAATAATAAAGGTTCTATATGACTCCTATTCAAATAAGTGAAGCCAGAATATTCAGTGAGTGCGTGAGTGAGTGAATGGAAGTTTTTTTAACCTTTTTTTTTTATCTTCGTGAAAGGATCGATTCCGCCTGAGAATTCTGATTTTTGAGGTAGAGAGGGAAGCGTTCATTTCCGTGATGGTTATGAGTATGTATATTTGAGTGTATATTTGAGTGCATAAAAGTATGCAATAGCAAACCCGTATCGCTATGTTTCTTAAAATTACAGTGTTTTATTATGTGGAATAGGTCTGATTATTACACTATATATATATATATATATATATATATATATATATATATATATATATATATATATATATATATTTATAAAATAATCATAAATATATATATATATATATATATATATATATATATATATATATATATATTATATATATATATATATATTTGCAAGAATCATAATACCCTGTCAACTTCTCGAATTTTTCAAATCCTTTAGATATGCCTGTCACTACAAAGCCTATGATACAAACGGATATATATTAAGATATTCTCATGCATATTCTTCCATTGGATCTTAAGTTGCATTCACACGGTCAAACGGTTGTTTGTCAGTGGGTCTGATAGAGGTGTCACACAGTCAAACCAAGATTACATCCAACCTCAGTGTGAGTCGTGCAATTGAGAAGCAAAGACTCCTCTGGATCAAGACACCGCTATCGCTATTGGTTAAGCGGTGGCGCTAAAGAACAAGTAGTAACTGCGCCAAAATTTCTTCAGAGCAATCGCGTTTTCTGTACAGCGTATAATCAAGGCTACCGAAAACAGATCGGTCTTTCGGTGGTCTCGGTATAATTATGTATGAGCCGCGGCCCATGAAGTTTTAACCACGGCCTGGTGGTGGCCAGATGTACGATTATGACTAACTTTAACTTTAAATAAAATAAAAACTACTGAGGCTAGAGGGCTGCAATTCGGTATGTTTGATGATTGGAGAGTGGATGATCAACATATCAATTTGCAGCCCTCTAGCCTCAGTAGTTTTCAAGATCTGGGGGCCGACATTTCTCGAACAAACTTTCTTGTCGATTTGAAACAAGAGCCAGAGGACTGGCGTAATTATACGAGAATGGACGAGGCATAACTAGATATACGAGAATGGACGAGGTTGAGTGCTACTGGCCAGATTGGAGATAATCCAAACCAGATTCCCATTTTTGTATGGGGTGGCACGATGCCTTCTTTGAAGGGACGGCTTTGGTAGATCGGCTGCCCTGCCTGACATCGCTTACCACTTTTGTTTAGTAAAGGGTATGGCAGAGACGTTGAGAGAGGCCATTTAGTCTGTAACATCCATTTGCTCCTCATGAAAGGTTGAGTGCTACTGGCCAGATTGGAAGAGCTCTCCCGTGGCTAGTCTTGATCCAAAACAAACGTCATCTCATCAAAATACTACAGAGAGGGAGTGTAGACATTATCAGCCGAACTCCCAGACTCAACTGAGTTTTCCAGTTTCTTATATTCTCTCCTAAAAGCAGTCCGGAGGCAGTTTATTTATTTATTTATTTATTTATTTTTTGCATAACGTCGTCCATTGAGCAGCTAGGTTCCAAGTTCCTTTAGTATCTCCTGAAGAGAAAATAACTCCTTGTTTCTTGCTATCTTGTGGGCATATTTATATTTAACCTAATATAAAGCTGTAAGTTCATTGTATTTGAGGATAAATTTCAATAAAACTTCCCTCTCTCATTCCTGTTTATTTTCCTCAACATTCAAACTTGAGACGGGAAATACAGACATTCCCAAATCAAGATCTGAATAACTACTGAGGTTTGATGTTTTTTGCCGATCGCTCACACGAGCAAAGCGTTTGTGGCTAACTATAAGCCCCGCCCACAAAAATCAGGCGAGCTGGAGTTCCTTCAGACCGTTTGTTAACGTCGTTTGCCAATCAAATACCACATTCACAAAGCCGACTTTCACTTCGAATATGTGTTTGGCAAACGGGATTGGACAAACCGTCTGACCGTGTAAATGCCCCTTTAAGCTTTGTAGTGACAAACGTATTCAAGTAGAGTGAAGAAATTGAAAAGTTAGTAGGCTTTTTTGGTTACTATAATAATTGCATTGCATAAGGACCTTGTAAGAAGACACCAGTATATAAGTCCACATCACTACTGAGCCATCGAAAACCAAATCATCAATAGCAGAGTCTAAAATTCTAAGCAGGTCATCAAAATCATGATCAATACCACATAAATAACTGGGAATTTTCATACCAGCAATTACCAGTTATTTATCCTTTGCAGGAATTGCATAAGAGTAATTAGGGTCATCTCCTCAGAGCAAATCCTCAATTTCCACCATCACTGAATAATTACCTTCACTTAGGCAGAGGCGTCTCGACTTATTTCCTGTGGAGTGGAATACGAAGTTTGTTACAGGGAATATGTGAAGCCAGGGATTTCACGAAATCCCTAGGGAATATGTGAAATGGCCAATTCGCTTAGGAACATTTGATCGCAGAGTGCTAGTACTCAACACGGCGAAACAGTGGTTCATCTACACTGTTTCGCCGTGTTCAGTACTAGCGCCCGGACAGTCAAATGTATTTTGCCATATTTAGTACTAGCCCCTGGAGTATCAAATATCGCTAAGCGCATTTTAACCCCCGGGGGCTAGTACTAATAAACACGGTGAAACACATTTGACACCCCAGGGGGCTAGTACTAAATGGCGAAACAATGTAGATGAACCACTGTTTCGCCGTATTTAGTACTAGCCCTCGGGGATCAAACGTTCTTAAGCGAATTGGTCACTTCCCATACTCCCTAGGGATTTCGTGAAATCCCTGGTTTCACATATTCCCCATAACAAGTTCATTAAGATCTTACTGGGAAATGTTAATGTCAATCATCTCTCTGTCTCTTTTCTGGGACTCACTGAATAAAATCCTTATCTTCCTATTTCTTATTATCTTATCTTCCTAATTCCCTGGAATCAGCCCAGAGAATATCACCGAGTTGGCTCCCGAGAATAGAAAATGCAATTACCAAACAGAATTTCATATAAAATGGACAAACTTGTTAGGTAAAACTTGACCCCGCTTGACCTTTCGTCAAGTTTCTCCTTCCAGATATTGGAAGGAGAAATTCTTCCTTCCTTCCTTCCTTCCTTCCTTCCTTTTCCTTCCTTCCTTCCTTCCTGATTTCCGCCTCCGAAATATTAGTTGATAAAGAAGTTTCTTAATCCTGAGATACATTAATTAGATGATTGAATTAGCAGACTCCTTCCAGAGAAGAAGAAGAAGAAGAAGAAGAAGAAGAAGAAGAAGAAGAAGAAGAAGAAGAAGAAGAAGAAGAGGAAGAAGAAGAAGAAGAAGAAGAAGGAGAAGAAGAAGAAGAAGGAGGAGGAGGAGTTGCTAATTTGGAAGGTTAAAGTTCAGTTCGATGAGGGAAAGATACTTGATTTCGTGACAAAAGTTCATTTCTCTCCCTGTCTGTCTGTCTGTCTGTCTCTGAAAGTTCATTTCATTCTTCAGTGATAAATTTAAACCTTTATAAGTGACTGAATTTCTGAATTTAATGAGGATATATCATAAAAAAAAAGTATTTTTTTGAAATGAGAAAATGTAGATTGTAGATCATTTTCACGTGCATGAATTTTTCTATTTATTGTAATTGTCGCGTTTCCCGGTAACATCTAACTAATCAGATATGAATATAAAAATATTTGTTATTTCAGTAATTCAGAAATTTAAATTTTGATACATAGAGTTAAATGGCATTTTATGGCTGGAAGGGCTTAGGAGACAACGTTTTTATTTAGCGTTCACTTTAATTAAATTGCGATTTGAAATGACAGTCGCGTCTCGAGTGCTCGTCATTATAAAGTTTATATTTTAGTTTAGGATAACTGCTTTACCAGCTGCAAAATATCTTTCTAAGTCTTCATTAGTTAACTAATTCTCTGCATTTACCGAAAGGAAAATCACAACAGAAAACAGGCGTTAAGATTCTACTATTTCCCAATCCAAGTAATTCATGAAAGCATGTATCCTATTTCGAAACACCATTGAAAGCTTGATTAGTGGTCGAAACTGAGTTTCAGATTCCTCTTTGCTTAAATAGGACCAGTAACTGGGACGACGAGTGACGGACGAACTTTCCTTCAAACAGCCTACCAAGACTACTATTGGGAAGTTCTAAGAGGGATTGTTTACACACACACATTATATATATATATATATATATATATATATATATATATATATATATATATATATATATATATATATATATGTATATATATATATATATATATATATATATATATATATATATATATATATATGTGTATGTGTGTGTGTGTATATATATATATATATATATATATATATATATATATATATATATATATATATATATATATATATATATATATTCATTCATCATACGTCTTTTCCTCTAGAGGTGAGGTTGATAACCCCACGCCATCCCTTTCTTGACCCCTGTGACTCTGGTCGCCTTTAACATCATTATTAAGTCTTATTTATTTATTTTTTTTACTTTCTGAAGGAATTACTCATAAAGCCCTCGTTTTTTATCTCAAAATACATGTTTCTTATTTTCCTTGTGTTATTTCCTTTAAAGGGAAATGTTGCTGTTGTTTTCTAAAAGACATCACTGTTTTTTGTTTCTCACCTCTCCAATAACATTATTCCTACTGAATACAAAATAGACGACCAGATTTTGCCTGTAATTACTGTAACAGTTTTGTTTTACTGGAATCTTTATTATCTGTTTCAAAAAGACGTTACCAAGGTTTGTTGTTACCTTCACGACATATTATCCGATATAAAAACTTTTCTGGGACTTGAAAATGCAACACAATTTCTTGTTTTCAACGCTCCGGATAAATATTGTATTCTTTGCTCCAGACTTTCAAATACAACAACAACTATTCTCGTCTTTGACCCACATGTTGTCATGTGGACTTTAAAACTTTCGGATAACACTTTTATGCTGAATTCTAACGCTCGGTTATAAAACGAACTCAATTTCTTGTCTTCGTCATTCCTGATAACATTGTTCACGCTGAATTTTAGTCCTTGATTATAAAGCATAACTCTACCTCTTGTCTTCAACGTTCCGGATAACATTCTTCTTGCAGAATTCCATCTTGTGGTTATAAAACACAACCCCATTGCTTGCCTTTAACTTCTCGGATGACATCATTCATGGCAAATTCTACCTGTCGGTTATAAAACACTTCTTCGTTCCATGTCTTTAACTTCTCGGATGAATATAACAGATAACATTGTTCATGCTGACTTCTGGTTCTTGATTATATAACAATTCCAGTTTTTTTTTTTTTTTGTCCTCAGCTTTTCGGATAAACATAACAGAAACATTATTCATGCTGAATCTTGGACCTTGGTTATAATACAACTCCATTTCTTGTCTCCAACTTCTCGGACGAATATAACAGATAACATTATTCATTCATGCTGAATCTTGGACCTTGGTTATAAAACAACTCCATTTCTTGTTTCCAACTTCTCGGATGAATATAGCAGATAACATTATTCATTCATGCTGAATCTTGGATCACGGTTATAAAACAACTCCATTTCTTGTTTCCAACCTCTCAGATGAATATAACAGAAACATTATTCACTCTGAATCTTGGATCATGGTTATAAAACAAATCCATTCCTTGTTTCCAACTTCTCGGATGAATATAGCAGTTAACATTATTCACGCTGAACCTTGGACCTACGGTTATAAAACAACTCCACTTCTTGTCTCCAACGTCTCGGACGAACATAGCAGATAACACGATTCACGCTGAATCTTCCTGCCGCATCATCCTTCACCGAACCCCTTCGTAGATAGCAACTGTCAGGGACTCATTAAAGACCACACGAGGAATACTGCAAATAAAAGGTCGAAAGAATGAAGGAAGAGCGAAGAAGAAATGGAAGACCATTATCTCCAGAAATGCAGATTTGGTTCTCTATTTGCATCGCAGTCCCCAGGAGGTTCATTCACACTGATTTGCATATGCACTAATGTTGCCCCCTTTTGCAATGGAATCATGAATAAAATATTACTCGTGCAAATACTCCGTTTCTCCGCCAGATATTCCTTCCGTTTTACGCGGAAATATTCGCCTTTCTTTTTCCGGTTATTACACGATGTAATTTTATGATCAGGTTACGCTTCACTCCCTTCCAGATGGAGAGATTCGATTCCGTTATATCATAAGCACGTTGATGAGAGTTGCGTCGAGGTCAGTATCTTGCCTGTCATCATTATCATCATCATCATCATTACTTGATTGATACGAATCATTATCGCCACCATCATTATCGACAACTGTACGTCTAGAATATCTAAATGGCTGAGTTATCATAATAATCATCTTCATTATTGTCATCGTAAGAGGATTTTCATCATCACCGTTATAATCATCATTACCATCATTAATTTATTATTATTATTATTATTATTATTATTATTATTATTATTATTATTATTATTATTATTATCATGGGGAGCAGTAGAGACAGGACGGAAGAGAAAGTTCCTGAGAGTTTTTAGGAAGGCAAATAAGAAATTAGTGTCTTACGTACAGAAGAATAAATCAAAATGTCAAGACGGTTCTGCCAGCGGTAAGAAGAAAGAGTTTTTCATTTAGGTCTTTCTGGCGCACGATAAGAGATAAGAACACACCCACACACACACATATAAATATATATATATTAGCTGACCAACCCGGCGCTTCGCGGGAAAACTCTGAATGACAGCCAATCATTTATCTTAAAATGAGAGTAACACGTGGTGTGGTTTTGATTAATACATCCCCGCTAAACCTAAACACATCCTCCACTAAACCTAAACACCCCCTAAATCGAAACACATCCCTTATTTTTAATTTGATAAAGTTTAAAAATAACACACGTGTGTGTGTGTGTGTTTGTGTGTGTATGTGCGTGTGAGCGAGAGAGAGCGTGTTATTTTCAAACTTTATCAAATTAAAAATAAGCCATTGCCAGCAATCGTTTAACAGGAAACCAATAATAGGATTAATTCTGATATTTCCCCCCCTGAGGCTGAAGCGTGCAAATATAACCTGCATATTAGTTAATATTCATATGCAGTAGCATCAGCCAGTGTTATTATTATTATTATTATTATTATTATTATTATTATTATTATTATTATTATTATTATTATTATTGTTGTTGTTGTTGCTGCTGATTTTGTTGATATGATAATGCTGCTATGAGTGCTGTTACTGATGAAAACAATAATTTTTAATTGGATTGCAGCTTTAACATACACAAAATCAATACTGTCATTTCCATAAAGAGAAAATGACAAGGGTATTGCTCCTACACATGATTTATTCCTGTTTAAAGATGAATCAGGTTCTTGAAGAATTAACCTGAAATCATTCGATGAGTGAATATATGGACGGAAATGTATTCTTCATAAGAACGTTGATCAGATGACTGATTATATTTTGAGATTAATAGATAATTATATTAGTTAAACCGCAACGCTTGATAAGGATAATGAAAAATGTACAATATTTCGAAATAATTAACACGCGAGAAAGCTAAATGATAACCAATGGTCTTTAGAATCAATCAGCATTAAAATATCAGTGCTTGAGGGATCTTAGAAGATTGTATGACTCTTAGAGAGTTCCTGCCTCCGTGCTTTTAGAAACTGCTCAATCTACCTATATTTAGGAGACAAGCATATCATCACCTAAAGAGGAGTTTATGTGCACGCTGTTATTTTTGAGCCCAACACAGCCCCCATCTTTATCAGGAAATTAATTAATTGAAAATATTTATCTAATGATTTATTTTTTTACTTAATTATTTATTTATTTTTTATTCTGTTTTTTATTTGAATAATTAAGTAATTTATTCAATTAATTGCATAATTAATTCATTCATTCTGTCTTATTTTTTTGTGTTATTCATTTATCTATTTATTTATTTACTTATTTTCATTTTATATAATTAATTAATTAATTAACTATATTAATTAAGAAATAGATAAGTAAATAAATAAATAAGTAAATAAATAAATAAATAATTGAGTGGAATAAAATAAATCAGATAGAATGAATAAATTAATTAATCAATTAAACAATTTAATTACTTAATTAATTAAAGGAATAAAAAAGAATAAAAAAATTACTAAATAAGTGAGTAAATAAATAAATCATTAGCTAAATGTTTTCCCTAAAAAAAAAAACACGCACTAACCCCATAAGCTTGCGTTATGTCTAAAGCTTTTGTTTATTCTTTTTTGTCAGCCACCGCATTTTGATATTTCTAATTTCAATTCTATTTCCGTCGTGTCAGTCACTTTTGGCAGGAATAATTCACGAATCTCAGAGTGAGTTTGACTGAATGTTTGCCCATAAAAACAACGGGACGTAAGATCTAAATATAAATCCATTTGTACTTGTAATGAAAGAATAATTCTTTGAGTAGGCGGCAGCAGTTATTTCAGCCGTTAAATCTCAAATAACAAGCATTAATTCGTCACGCTCGACCTCATTCATATGGGATAAGAAGATTACTAAATGCTAATGAGGCTAATTATATATCTATTTTGAATTAACGAAGGATAAAAACATTGATGGTCAAGTTCTGGACTTATGAGAGAGAGAGAGAGAGAGAGAGAGAGAGAGAGAGAGAGAGAGAGAGAGAGAGAGAGAGAGAGAGATTTGATGGGAAAAACATTGATGGTGAAGATCTGGACTTATGAGAGAGAGAGAGAGAGAGAGAGAGAGAGAGAGAGAGAGAGAGAGAGAGAGAGACTTGATAGGTTTCGATTTCTAACGACGTATGTCATGCATTTAGCAAAATTTTATCCAAATTTCAACACACTTCTTTATTCTAGTGCTTCATTTTTTAACCACACATTAGCACTGCAGCAGGAGATTTGTAGGCCAGTGACCTAGTTTGCCTGTTCCTCAATGAGAGGTATATGCATTATAAATAACAAGGCCAATTTTCTCCCATTGCAAGAGGCGTGAATTGTTTTACACTCTGGAACTCAGAATGTCAGCGAAGTAGGCAATCTGTCATTCACGGCACGAAAACCTGGTATTCTCTTGACAATACGAGTAGATACGTTGAACGTGGATCTTACAGTCCGAGTGAAAAACAACTTTTCCATTTAAGCTCAGATTCCTTGGTCTGCGCCAGATTTATAGACCGATGAAAATTATATTTCCTTAGTCTTATTTTGGTAAAAAAAAAAAAAAAAAAATATATATATATATATATATATATATATATATATATATATATATATATATATATATATATATATATATATATATATATATGTAGTCAATTATTTTTATTTATGTATACATATATAAAAATACGAGTGTGTGTATATATATAGATATATTTGTATATACACATATATATATACTTATATATACTTCTCTACCATTCATTACCTAGTTCGAAAATATAGGTAATGATATAGCCTGCTCAAAGGATATACCTTCATCAGTTACGGATGGATTTCAGTGACGTTTGTTGAGTGGCGGGACAAAAGCCTGAAGTAATAAGAAAAAAATTTCAACAACAATTTAGCCTCGACTCCTGAGGTTTAAGAGCTCATCTACTTACTTTCTCATAGTGGAATTTTTTGCAATTCAATGATTCTGTACCATTCCATAATCAGTGACACTTTTTACCATTAATTATAGAAACCATTCCTAATCATCAAAATAAAGTTTTTAAAATAAGCCTAAGCCATCATTTTTATCGGAGAAAAAACAGTTTTTAAAATCAGTTTTAGCCGTCATTCCTTACCACAGAGAAAAAAAAATGATTCCAAATCCACGCACGCAAGGCAAAAGCAGTTATTCAAACGCGGGATTTTTTTTTTTTTTAAGAAAATGAATGCAGAGATAATAAGGTTCAGGACAAGGACTTTATATCACACCGGGCTCTATTCGGCGTTAGCATTATGGCGCCATAAATAATAATGGGGGTTAATGAGACTTCTGATGAATTATGCCTCGTTCATTCCGAGTCTCTCCCGTCTCAGGAGCAAATCCGATTAGCGATCTTTTGTCAGGATAGTTGCCATCACAGCAGTTATTATTTTGCGTTCTTTTTTTTTTACTATTTTACAGTTGCCTTTGCTTGTTTTATATATGCATGTGCATGTATGTATGTATGTATGTGTATATATATAAATATATATATATATATATATATATATATATATATATATATATATATATATATATATATATATACATATATACACACACATACAAACTATTCAACATATTTTCAGTTGATCTATGGAAAAGCAAAAGTAATATAAAAAATGCCATAATTGTACATTTAACAATACATATATATATATATATATATATATATATGTGTGTGTGTGTGTGTGTGATGTATATGTGTGTGTAATACTCTCGTGCAATTATGGCATTTCTATATTACTTTTGTTCTTTCATAGATCAATTGGAAATATGTTGAATAGTTTATATGTATACATACATACATACATACATACAAGCCAAGGCAACTGTAAAATATGTAGAATAGTTTGTATTTTTCTGTTGATTACTTCGTTCATCTAGGGGCGGGCGGGCGGCGCCGGAGAACTAGAGAAATATATGCTGTTTGATCTTCTGGGGAAACCTTTAATTGGGAGAAACACTCAAGTAACGAACAATTTATTTAATCTTACTTCCCTCAATTACCTCCTTCGTGTTATTCCTACTTTTATCCTTGATTCTGTCGTCCAGACTTCTTCTTCTCTTCTTTCGGGATCTCTTTTTGTCGTTCGGACCCAGTCTCGATAAGTTTCTTTTAATTAAGTTCCAAGTTCGAAAACAATGTTTCTTCGCTCTCACCTGTCTCCTCTCACCTGTCTTCTCTCACCTGTCTTCTCTTCCATCTAATTCTCCGAAATGTAATTTGATCTCTTCATGACTTTTGACATTTTGACTGTTAAGGTTCGTTCAAACTAGTTCAGGGGAGAGAGGACAAGTTTCAAATATCAAAATTTACTGCACAAAAAAATGGTATGAACCAAAATGATGTGATGTGTTTAAACATTGTAAGTTTATTATTATTATTATTATTATTATTATTATTATTATTATTATTATTATTATTATTATTATTATTATTATTATTATTATTATTATTCATCCCAGTTATTGGAGCATAATGCTGTAAATATCTTTAGCACCTTGCCTTACTTATGAAAAGCAATGTCTTGTGGTCAGTGACCTGATCTTACCCCTTGTCTTGAACAAAGTCTGCTTTCTTCAGTTGCTAACTGGGAAATATATTGAACGATAAAGAATTTGCGTGACAGACAGACAGACAGACCAAAAAGTAGTCTAATGGGCTACTTATCTTTCTCCCTCTCTCTCTCTCTCTCTCTCTCTCTCTCTCTCTCTCTCTCTCTGTTGATAATGATGCTGAAAAGCATAATTAATATAACCTAAATTGTTATATTAATTTAAGGACGGTACTTGCAAACAAAAAAAAATCGAAGAGAGAGAGAGAGAGAGAGAGAGAGAGAGAGTATTAGTAGTTCAGGATCTTGGAAGAGGTCAGGAATAGAGAGGACTGGGTAAGAGGCTGGTATTCCTGTACCTCTCCTCTCTCGTGATTGATAATTGATAGGTTGCTCGGTGTAAGGTTTAATGGCGATGGAATATTGTCATTAACACCCGTTTACATTCATTTGTTGCCCATGAAAGAAATTCTGTCTTTACTGCTCTTGGAAATTTTTCTGTATCTATTGTGTATTCACAAGTCCAGAGGCTGTTTTTTTACTTTGCCTGTATTTGGTTCTATGAAGCTTTATTGGGGATCCTTGATATAATTTACTCACATTTCTATCTGTTTATTTATTAGTTTGCTTATTATTTTTCTTTTCTAACAACTGGTCTCTTCGTTCTGTATTTCCTATGACCCTCTGGTGCTCCTTTCAAATGAACATCCTGATATTCTTTGGAAGCTTGAATTTCAAGACGATGGCCCCTGGGGGCTTGTTCCATGGAATAGGGTTCGTTCTGAATAATAATAATAATAATAATAATAATAATAATAATAATAATAATAATAATAATAATAACAATAATAACGGACTGTTAGATATTATTCTTAGGACGGCTATATCCTCAAGGGTCGCATAAAACCCTCAAAGGAATGATGAATTATACTAAAAATGTGTGCGAATATTCAAAGTGATAGTGATACAATTTGTTACTTTTGGAGCCATTATCAGACGACTCATTTGTGTGTGTGTGTATATATGTTTGTTTGTATATGTGCATGTGTGTGTGAGTGTCTGTGTGGATGTGTGTGTATGTGTGTATGTATGTGTGTGTGTGTGTGTGTGTGGAGGGAATTGGGGACAGGAGTAGGTAGGATGCAAATTTGCCATGACGAAA
>NC_089789.1:36208605-36213605 GCF_040412425.1 Macrobrachium rosenbergii
GTATTTCATATATTATATGAAATATATAAATGCATATATATATATATATAATGTATATGTGTATTTCATAGGAAATATAAATGCCATCTATAGACTATTTAAATCACATACACATACACGCGTGTTTGTGTCTGTGTGTGTGTGGTGTGTCTGTAGTCTGTCGTTTTTTAAAAGTGCGTTTGTGTGTGAATGTGGAAATAATGGTTATGATCTTGTCTGAATAATACTGACTCTTCCTGTTCATGTTTTGTATAGCTGAGGGATAGATACCTAAAAAAAAAAAAAGAGTGAACTACATTTCCTTACGATAAACAATAACATAAAAAGGCAATCCGGAATTAAGAGAACTCAACATGAAGAAGAATTTACAAAATGCTCTTAAGTAAGCCTCGAGGCTTGGAGGATATGTTAGGGCTGAAAAAGCTGTATATTAAATTTTAGAAAATGCTTTTCCAGCGAACTGGACGAGACACCAACGATGATACCTACGCGTATGACACAAAATAGAGAGATCGCCACGGATTAATATCTATACTTGGTTAAGACCCCCAAGAACTCGTTTAATTTATTTTTATTGAATTTTGTTTATTTTGCCTTTCCTTGATGTTTGAAGATTAAACATCTGAAGCTTGCATAAAGGTAATTATTATTATTATTATTATTATTATTATTATTATTATTATTATTATTATTATTATTATTACAGGTCGTCCAGAGGTAACTGTTGAAGGGAGTATATCATTTTACGAAATAAATTATATTATTATGAAAATTATGAGACATGTGTTTACAGATAGGCCAGTTAGCTTGAAATAACTTGTCGTCTAGATTATGACTTTTTTAGACTAAGCTCAGCCAGGTAGATGGGAAAGGATATATAGAAATGCAGTAAATAAATGTATAATCTTGAATCCTTCATATATACAGTATATATACATATATATGTATATATATATATACACATATGTATATATATATATATATATATATATATATATATATATATATATATATATATATATAAAGTTGTGAAGATAGCTTGAAAATACATATAATTAAGCGTAAGGTATAATACCAAGGTTTATATTTGAAAGATAGTGGAAACACTTTATTTAAGGACGCTGTTGCCTCATTTCAAGATATTTTCACCTTAATGTCTAAGAGGATAATGGAACTGAATGCATCATACACACACACACAAACGTTTAAACGTATATATATATATATATATATATATATATATATATATATATATGTACTATATATATATATATACATATACTATACACAATACAGTATACTGTATATATATAGATATACATATATAATATATATGTGTGTTCATTGTAATGAATATATATATATATATATATATATATATATATATATATATATATATATATATATATATATATATTATTGCTGTGAGGCATATGTTTATTTAGGCATAATAACTATCCTTGCTTCTTTAAACATGGTTTTCATTTTCGTTGTCTCTGCGAATATCACTTCAACCTGAGCTCCTAAGACTATTCACATTAAACTTTTCCTCAGTCTCCTCTTTCAAGTGGGTGTTACGTTTTACCTTTCTTTTCTCGCTTTCCCTCACTCTTTCACCTCTGTCCTTTCACTTTTTAATTTCCTCTCTTCTTTCGCCATAATCGTCGTCTTTTTGTCTCTTCTTCTTCTTCTTCTTCTTCTTCTTTGTGTGTGTGTCTCTCTCTTTTGTCTTTTACCTATTTTTCTATTTTATATTTTCTTTCTTCTCACTGAGCGCCATGTTGCAGCTGCCTACCCTGTCCTCCCCTCCCTCCCGCCCCCTCCTCCCAACCCCCTTCCTTCCCACCCCTCCTCCCCAACCCCTTCCCTTCTACCCCACTCCCCCTAACCCCTTCCTTCTACCCCCCCACCCCTTCCCCCTCCCACCTCCCCTCCTGCCCTAACCCCAAACCCAAGCCCCCTACTCTTCTTGAATACGGCCCCGTATAATCGCACCACGTCTTAAGTGGTGAACTTGAGGCAGCTTGTGTTCATGGCTAAAAAAATAATAAAAAAAAAATCTTCGGAAAAGAAAAGAAAACACCTTCCCCAGCCTCCTCCTTTGAAGGACCCAACTTGCGTCGTTACGCCATGATTGAAAACACCTTCGCCGGAGGAAACCCGGAGGGTGATTTCGATAATGCGTCCGTTGCATAACCAGTACTGTGGAAGTTTCGCGCGAATCAGAATCACAAGATTCGTCGACGTCACTCTTTCGATTTTTTTTTTTCTTTAATCGCAATTCTGTGGTTACACTCTTATTGACTTTTTTTTGTGGTTACACTCTTATTGGCTTTTTTTTAGATTTGTTTGTTCTTTCCTCTTATTTCTTGCTGTTTTAATTGTATGTCCCTGGGTACCGTCCATTCTGAAGGTAATGTTTTTTGCGAGTGCGTTTACCATTTTTTTTTTTCGGGGGCTTTATCCTTATGGTTTTTTTTTTTATCAAATTTCTTTGATTGCTACGTTTTCATTGTTTTTTTCCATTTTTTATTTTATTTACTTCTTGCTATTTTGGCCTTATCTCCTAGGGCACCTTCTATTCTGAAGACAATATCTTTTGGGAATACTCTTTATTTGTTTATTTTTTGGGGGGTGACACTTTATGGATTTTTTTTATCACTTTTATGGTTGTTACGCTTTTATTTTTTTTTCTTATCTCTTGCTATTTTAGTTTTATGTGCCAGGCCACCTTCCATTCTGAAAATAATATCCTTCGCGAGTTCCTTAATTTTTTTGGGGGGGTCCTTTTAGCCCGGTGCCACTTGCACCAAACCAGTAATGTCTCTTGCGAGTTATGGACTCCATGAATATGTTAATCAAAATGGCTGAGATTTTTTATATTTTACAAGAGTGATTAGATTTTCGCTTTTTATTTATTTTGTTTAATCCATAAAATCCGCCTAAAACTAATTGATTCACAGAATTCCAAATTCATTATTCTTCTAGTATCAGATTAGTTGTAAAAAGGTTATGTGCATTATTATATATCATATTTAATATACATGATATTCTGATTGTATATGATATGTATACTATATATATATATATATATATATATATATATATATATATATATATATATATATATATATATATATATATATATATATATATATATATAATATATATATATATATATATATGTGTGTGTGTGTAATGATATACAGTATATATATATGTATGTATATATATACATACATATATACATATGATTGTATATGATATATTCGAAAGTTTAATATGTAAATCATTTTTATTACAGTGCATTAACGGATGTGAATGTGAGTAGCATTTTTAGTTAACATAAATGTTCACGATATAGTGAAACGTTAAAAGCAATTATTTCGATGTATTATTTAGAGTTTAGGTCGAAACACCATTATATAAATGATGCCGTCACTTTACAATATGAACGTTTGGGCAACAGTTTGCATTTTCATCGTGAACAATCATGTCGACTTTAAAATATTTGATATGATCTTCAGTAGACAACTGAAAAATGAACGGTGAGCAGTGAGCAATGGAACATGAGCAATTGTTATTTGCTTTTACCCGTCATTTCTCTGTCACGACAAACAATTACTGTCTGCCTTCATTTTCGTATATAATCATCTCTTTCGCCTGGGTTACAAACATATAGATACTACTAGAACGATACATCACTCCCTTGCTGTATAACACCTAAGTACATTTGTAACCCATACTGTATACTCAGAATTTTATTTAATTTAAATTAGTTATTTTTTTTACGGTTTATTAAACTGTATAACACCTAAGCACATTTATAACCCCTATACTCAGAATTTTACTTTTTTTTTTTTTTACAATTAATTAGGCTGCAGTGCACTCCCTTAATTTCTTGCCATTCGCCTCACACCTTTCTTTTAATCACTGGATTTTTACAGTGACAAAATGGTGTTCGCCGTTGGTCTCAAAGGAAGAGACTTCCTCCGTCATTTCCACAGTATTTCCATCCCGAAGGAGTCCACAACCCTTCATTAGGCGGCCCCAATACCTCGGGAGATGGCTTGAAAGTGAGTTAATGAAATGACACTTCCTGGGGCAGCAGTGAACCAAGAGGAAGACCCGTTGAAGGTGTTAATACCCGAACGAAGTCTGACCTTGAACATGCACGCATTAGTTATATATATATATATATATATATATATATATATATATATATATATATATATATATATATATATATATATATATATATATATATTAGTGATATCTTATTGTTTAAAACCCGGGTGAAAAAGCAGACTTTACAGGACAGTGAGGAAGGCGGTGGACAAACAGCGATTGTTTGTCATGGCAGTGGATGAAGTATTGGTCATTGGGTCTCGTTGTGTGCAGCATATTCAAAAGTCAGCACTTCGAATCAAATGGCATCTTCATCCTGTAAGCCATATGTATTTATTAAAGGCATAAGAACAACCTATTTATCGTCAGACAAATTTGGAGTGTAGTTGCCCTGAAGTTCTTTGTTTAAAAATTTTCAGTAAGTTCTATGATGTTTATGTATTTGCTGTTTACCACAATCCAAATATCGACGATTCTGTAAATGACTGTCTTTTGGAAAGGATTAGTATGGTTCATTCATAGGATTCAAAAGCTTCATTTGTTATTTGTGGAGACTGTAATGCAAAGCGCAGCGAGCGGCTAAATTCAAATTCCACAGATCAACATGCCCGGTCTGCTCTTGATTTCTGTGTCTTCTTCGATTTTGTCCACCTAATTGAGGAACCCACTCACATTTTTGGTAATAGGTGTTCCAGTTATTGTGAAGCCCAAGGTCTGTGAATACGTAGGCACCTCTGATCATTGTGCCATTGAGAGGGACATATCTGTCATTCAGTGTATTCCCAATTCCACCACTGGGAAAACGGTCTGGCTGAAAGCCAATTGGGATCTCGTTATTGAAGCTTGCCAGCCACTCAATATTTTAGTTGCTA
>NC_089789.1:36218605-36226105 GCF_040412425.1 Macrobrachium rosenbergii
TATATATATATATATATATATATATATATTTAAAATAGTAAGCTTTGTTAGCTCTGGCTACCTTTATCAAACTGAAGAAATAAAAATTGTGGTGTGAAGGTATTGTTCTAAGTCCATAAATCTAATAACAAGCAACTGTTAAGGTGGAATTTTTTTGAATGCCAAACACTCGTTTTTAGTTTTATGCCACCAGAACGTACCTTCACACTCAGTTTTTTTTTGTTATTTTTATTTGGATAAAGGTTGTAGTGGTTAGTGAAAGTTTCTGTATATATATATATATATATATATATATATATATATATATATATATATATATATGCATTGTTGTAGAATTCCTTTCCGCATCCCTGAGCGTGACGACACTGCCAGGATGTCTCAGACATAAATATATACATTTTTGCGCGATCACAAAAAACCACCAATAAAAAAAAACCCACCCGCTTTAAACATTTCGGAAGACGGAAGAAAAACCTTTACTTGGATGCTCGGCGAGGAGAAAGGACGCGACATGATAAGTGGATTAATAAAAGGACTTAAAAATGTTTTCTCTTCCTGGGGAGGAAATATGATTATCGCCTTGAAAGGAGATCGGAGGACGCCCAAAAGAGCCATTACGAGCGAAGGCCAAGTATTAATGCTGCGCTCCGGTCGTCATTTCCCGATTTTATGTCCCTCCTTTATTTTTTAGATTTTTTTTTTTATTTATGTTTTTTTTCCGTGGCTTCTGTTTGGGAGGTGTTTATTGAATTTATTTAATACAGACATGTATCTACTGTCTATCTTGACATATATATATGTATCTATCTATATATATATGTATATATATATATATATATAATATATAAATTTCTGACTATATGTCGAACCTTTCGAGTTCGAGTGAGACCTTTATGTCCGAATTGCTAACGCCCTGAATCTCACACTCGAAAGACCAGGGCTCAGTCCTCGAGTCAGAAATTTGTTTACTGTGAACACGTTTCCATGTGTTCATTTCATTATATATATATATATATATATATATATATATATATATATATATATATATATATATATATATATATATATATATATATATACATATATATATACATACATATTATATATACATATATACATATATACATATATATATATTATATACATACATACATACCATACATACATACATACATATAAGTAGAGAGAGAGAGGCAGGTTATAATTCACTTGTTCATGTTAAACCTGGACGGTCATTTATTTGTTCTGTGCGTTTGCTTTTATCTTTATTATTTCGCTGTGGTCTGGCTTACCGTTTAAGGCATTCATTTAACTTTTAATTTTGATACGTAAGTCTGACAAATATGCTTTCATTGTGTCCTATTATATAATGGTTTAATGGATTTTTTATTTTACAATATTAACGTGATATGAAAATACATTTCTGATTTTCATTGTGGAACATTCATTTTCTTATTTTTAATTATTTTCAAAATGCAAATATACTCAATGTGCCTTCGAATTTACTCGTGTATATAAAATTTTTATAATTATTTTTCATCATTTATTTTTGAAAACGGGTATGATCTGATTTTGTGGGGGTGGGTGTAATATCTTTTCATATTAATAATCATGATTTTTATATTCATCTGGAGTCCATATATGTGACTATCATTTAAAATGGATTAATCTTTTGTTTAAACTTAAATATCTGATGAAAAAAAAAATATTTCCAGAAGTGCTTAAACTTTTTCCTATTCCTTATAATTTTGCCTTCTTGTTGTAAAACGGTTGTTAGGTGTTTTAACGTTTCAGTACTTTTATGATTAGAAATACTCGCACACTCAGCTTTATTCCAAGATACGAGTATTTCCACACAAATTCTTCCAGTTGGGTGTATAATACTTTGTTTTACGAAATTTCTTTAATGAAAAGTCATAATATTCACATTATTCACAATTGTTGAAAAAAAAAATCTTCTACACATGTGCCTCCATATTCTCGCTATTCAAATGCACGGATTTTTAAAAAATACAAAAGCCAATGGGACGGTTAACTTGACATAATTTTCAAGCCCAGGCTTAAGGAAAACCCCAAAATGGGAAAAAAACGAAAACATTTTTTAGTTGAACGTCAATTGAAACTATAAATCCACCCTTTTTCGTGTATTTCTTATTCTTAATTTGTTATATTTAGTTTATTCTTTAATTATAGAGTGTATATTTCAATAAAAATACCATATCTACTTTTTACCTGTTTAGCTGTAGATGTAGCCAGTATGCAGCTCACCCAGTTACTTAACAGTCACATGCATTACCACATATGTTGGCCATGAGGATTTTCTTGATCGTCATTTCCTAAAACCATCAGAATCCTGTAGATAAAAAAAAAATTAGGCGAAAGCCAGTTTATTGTCTTCTTTATTTCTTTTTATAAACCAAGGTTAATTAGAAGTATCCAATGCTTTTTTTTTTACCAAGACACGAAGAAAACTTTTTTAAAAAAAAAGGAGGCAGGGAGCGACAGATCTGATTCTAAAGGATCGAAGGATGTAAAGATAGGACTTTTAGCATAGGGAAATGGGAAGAAATGTCCAGAGATAGGCAGTAGGGGGAAAGAAACACCCATACTTTCTACTGTGATCCTCATTCATTCGTTTTCAAGATCTTTTAGACTGTCAATCTTACTTTACAGATCTGAGGCAAACGGATTCGACGTCTGGTACCTTTTTCATGTAAGTAGAGCAATTTGGTTTTAACTTTCACTTAAATGTCTCTTTTAGCATATATATACCCTTATTCGTTTGTATATTATGTTATTTATTGTAATCAAACATGTTTCATTATACCTGTCTTATCTTGCCTTATACTTATGATTTTTTATTGCCAGTTACTGCAAGAAAATACAATGCTTATTATTATATATATATATATATATATATATTATTATATATATATATATATATATATATATATATATATATATATATTATATATATATATATATATATATATATATATATATATATATATATATATATATATATATATAAACAGTGGCCTCCCATGTTGAGATTTGAATCTCCGACACTGAAACAACATGACACAGTTTAAGTGGCTTGTGTCTCTCAGGATGATGGTTTATAAACAGCAAATTTGAGATGAGATTGCTAACATATATATATATATATATATATATATATATATATATATATATATATATATATATATATATATATATATATATATGAACGGGAATAATTAACCTTATATCGCTTTTTTCATGATAATATAGTAGCAATAATAACCATTACATAGAAAAACAGAAATATTCACAATTAAAACAACAACAACAACTACTACTACTACTTATTATAATAGTAATAATAATAATAATAATAATAATAATAGAAATCAAAAATTATTCTTAGACAGTTTACGTAAGGCATCTCTTCCCCTGTTTCTTTCTTCTTCTTCTTCTTCTTCTTCTTCTTCTTCTTCCTTCCAAAACGAAGAAGAGACACGGTGTCCCGAACAAGTGGCTCTCGAAATCCGAACGAGACAAGAACCTATTCCTTCGGCGGCGTAAGCTCAGAATGTTAACTACGAAAAGATTTGTTAAAATGTGAAGACGTTACACCTACCAGGTCAGGATTTATTGAAGGAGGTCGCGTTTCTCTCTCTCTCTCTCTCTCTCTCTCTCTCTCTCTCTCTCTCTCTCTCTCTCGCGGCCAAGTTTTTTTCTTCTTGTGACACTGAATGGGTTTGTGGGAATGTGAGGCGGATGTTTCTCTTTTGTCTTCTGCGCTATTCTGTTTCTTTTACTTCTCGTTCTTTATCAGTTTCTTCTTCTTCTGCTTTGTTCTTATATCTTTACTTCCTCCTCCTCCTCCTCCTCCTCCTCCTCCTTGCTTGCCTTCCCTTTTCTCCTCCTGCCTTTAATCTCTTCCCTATCTTCCATCCCTTTTTCTCTGTTTCCTTTTATTCTGTGATCATGTATTTCAGCGTTTTCTCCTTTATTTATAACTTCCTTTCTTTCTGCTTTTCCAGTTTTATGCTTATTCTTCTCTTCTTATCCTCAATATTTTTTTGCGTTATTTTTCTGCCCCACTTCTTGTTCCTTTCCACTCGTTTCTTATTCCTTATTTTTATTTTCACTCCTTTCCTCTGTTAACATTATTCCACTTCCTGGTATTTCTTCCTTCTCGCCATTCATGTTCCTTTTCCCATATTCATCATCCATTTTTTCCCTCTTGATCCGCTTTGATTTTTTTCGGGGGGGGGGGGAAACGGTTTCCCCCTTATACTTCCTTATATATTTTTTTTTTTTTTCATTTCACCTTATTTTCATTTTTTACGCGTTGCTCCAGATATTTGTTCTTGTCGGCGCTCTTCTTCTTCTCATATTGTTGTGATTCATCGTTTTCCCTCTTCCTCTGCTTTTCCTCCCTTTACTCTCCTTTTTATTTCATTCGCTTTTCCTCCTCTGGTTTCTTCTCCCTCTTTGCACTTCATTTCATTCCGTATTTCTTTATCGCGTCGTCCGCCTCCCTCTCTCTACCTTTCCTCCTCGTTTCATTTTGTCCTCTTTTCTTTCCTCCTTGTTTCATTTCTTCCTCTTTCCTTTCCTCCTCGTTTCCTTTTCTCCTCGTTTCCTTTTCTCCTCGTTTCCTTTCCTCCTCTTTTCCTTTTTCCTCCTCCTTGCTTTCCTCCTGCTCTCCTCCTCAAGCCTTTTTCCTTTCCTTCCTCCTGGTTTTTCCTCCTCGTTTTTCCTTCTGTTTCCTATCCCCTTTTCTTTTCCTCCCCTGTCTCTCCTGCACGCTCTACTTTTCTTTCCTCCTCTTTCCTTTTCTTTCCTCCTCTTTCCTTTCCTCCTCGTTTCCTTTCCTTTCCTTTTCCTTTCCTTTTCTTTCCTCCTCTTTCCTTTCCCTTCCTCCTCTTTCCTTTTTTCATCGTTCCCTTCCCGCTTCTTTCCTTTTTTCCTCGTTCCCTTTCCTCCTCGTTTCCTTTCCTCTTTGTTTCCTTTCCTCCTCTTTCCCTTTCCTCCTCTTTCCTTTTTCCTTTCTTCCCCTCCTTGTTCCCTTCCTCCCTTCTTTCTCCTTGTTCCTTCCTCTTCTCCCTTCCTCCTTCCTCCTCCTCCTTCTCCTAGTTTCTCTTTGTTCCTGTTCCTTTCTCCTTCCTCCCTGCTCTTCCTCCTCCTTTTCCCTCTAGCTTCCTTTCCTCCTTGTTCCCTTTCTCCTTTGTTCCTTCCTCCTCCTCTTTCCTTCCTCCTTTCTTTTTTTTTTCCTCTAGTTTCCTTTCCTCTTCGTTCCCTTTCCTCCTCGTTTCCTTTCCTCCTCTTTCTTTTTTTCCTCTAGTTTCCTTTCCTCCTTGTTCCCTTTCCTCCTCGTTCCCTTTCCTCCTCGTTTCCTTTCCTCCTCGTTTCCTTGTCTCTTCATTCCTTTCCTCCTCGTTTACTTTTTTCTTCGTTCCCTTTCCTCCTCCTCCTCCTCCTCCTCCTCCTCCTCCTCCTCCTCCTCCTCCTCCTCCTCCTCCTCCTCCTCCTCCTCCTCCTGCTGTCTTCCCCCATTCCGCTCCGCCCTTCCAGGAAAAGTATGCACAGACGAAGTTCCAGCTGGGTTGAAAGAATGACGTTTCTGAAATCCCTCTGTCAAACCTTGTTCGATTTTTCATGTGGCAGAATTCGAAAGCATTTGATGTTTACTTTCTTCGTTCATTTATTTAAATTTTTTTCGGGTTCGTTTATTTTCGTTTATTTATTCTTTTTTAGCTTGGTTGCCTTTCTATATTTTTGTTCGTATATTTGCATATTTATTTGTATAACTACACATTAAATTGTTCATTGTTGTTTTTGGTTTGTTGTTTTTTTATTTTTTGCTTTTGTGTTTATTTATATATTTTTTGTATACTTATTTGTTTATTTGTGTAATGATACTATTGGCTGTTCCTTTATTAATTAATTTATTTAATTATTTTTTTAGATTTGTTTCTTTATATTTTGTTTATTTATTTTCGTATTTGTTTATTTATTTATTCATCTATTTATTTATTCAATTTTGTATTTATTTATTTTCAAAGAAATTTAATCCTGTCTTGTATTATCAACTATAACTGGAGTTACAGAAAAGTCAGAACGATTTATAAACTCATATTCCCACACAGCGTGTTCATATCAAACTGCAAAAACAATAACATTTGCAACTTTTGAATCCTAGAGTTCTGGGCAATTTGTGCATTAATGCGCGTGCACATAAATACAAATTTGCATAAAATGCCCATAATTCCCGCTATATTTGCCCAAATTTCGCTTCTTCTGTCCCTCCATGTATGCATGTACGTACACTTAAACATGCAAATAAAAAAATGCAGTAATAAAGAAATGTCACTATATACCCTGTTAAAATGTGTAACCTTTGGAATTGAACCCCGCTACCAATAATAATGATGATTGTCATTTTAATATAGAGGCTAATGGGGCTCTTGATTTAAATGCCATTACTTAGGCGAGAGGAATGTACTAAAGAGGAAGACAGAAACAATGAAACTTGATGGGGATGATGGTGGTGATTTTATAAAGATAGGAATTCTCGTAATAGCTCAACAATTCTTTTCCCTTTGACCCATCAGCCATCAATGACTTCATCCACTATGTACATTAACGTAAACTGCCGGAGAGGATCAATGAAGACGTGAAAATTATCGATAGGTTGTGCAGATTATTCATCCTGTTATGGTCTGTGAATTTTTTATCCGTTTACGCGCTATTGACGCTTTCCATTATTCACTCGCTGACGCTTAAGGCGATTATCCTAATCCCTCTTCCCGGGTGGTATTTTAAATGCTGCTTGATGCTGGATTATTAGGTCATTAGTCATTCATGCTCTTCAGACTTATCCCCCCTTTTCTTTTATTTATTATCGTCAGGATGACAAAGACTCTGAAGTGATTAATCAAAAGCTGTCGAAATGGTGGCAGTTTTTTCCTTGGCGTATTAACGAGTGTCGTAGAAGGTCGGTCTTATCTGATAAGCGTCCTTTAATCGAGAGGTGCTGTAATAGTGAATTAGAGTCTGCTTCAGGTTGGCTTGTCCTTATCGACTTGTGTGTAAAGCGAATATGGTATTGACGCTGTGCCTAGTAAAGTATCGTAGCTCTACATAAAACATAATTGAGTTATCGTCATCATCATTGTTAGGGCATTTGTGAAAAATAAAAGGTGGTATGGAGAGGAATTTCCTTTGCTATTTTCCCAGTTGGAGATGAATCAGAGATACCCTCATATAATAGTAAACTACCAGTATCTATCGAATTATTTTTGTACCCTGAATTTACTTGAGAGTAGACTGTCTTCTGTTCTCAGATAATACCATGCATTTCGTAAGGAACAGAATCATTGCTTCACCTAGAATTCTTTTTGCCTTATTCTATTAGTCATTTCGAAATATCTTACAAAGGGATTCTGTCCAAGAATATATACATACATATATATACATACATACATATATATATATATATATATATAT
>NC_089789.1:36231105-36233605 GCF_040412425.1 Macrobrachium rosenbergii
CTTCAATTGTGCTGGATTCCAGGTACATATTTTTTCCTTTGTAATCCCCATCTGTCATTTATATGAGCTTTGTTTGTAAGCTTACTTTTATATTTCTTCAGTCTGCTAAGTAAAGGACGACAGTCGAAAGGCCTCGCAGCACTCCAGTGTTTCTCTTTCCTTCGTGGATTTTGTCTTTATTTATATATTCATCGCGTTCCATATTTTCGTGGTTCAGTTATACACAACCTGAAATATTCGATTTACAAAAATACATCCAAAGGATATACGAAACATATAAGTGAAATATCATCAGTCCCACATTATGATGTACTAGAATTAAAAGATTTACATATAAAGGCATTTCGTCCAACCTATTATAAATCATTATTCAGTCACTGTTTTCCGCAACTGTAAACCTGTACATATATAGAAAGAGAGTAAAGCAAATTAACCTCTATAACTACAGACTCCCTTGCTGTTGAATTCTAACGTTATGTTGTAAAAGGAATTCATTGCAATATGTGCGAAGAAGAGACTCGCTTTTTTTAATTAGGTTATGATAGTGAAAACGGAAATGACGTATGAAGTCAAAAGAAGCGAACTATTTTTACCCTATCCTCTCTCTCTCTCTCTCTCTCTCTCTCTCTCTAATCACACAACGTACACTTGTATATAAATGTACATTGTACACACACACACACATATGTCTATATATATAAATATAGAGTATATGCATATCCAGTATATAATGTATATATTTAAGTATATAATTTATATATATACATAAATATTTATATATCTATTTATTTATATATATATGTATGTATATATATATATATATATATATATATATATATATATATATATAGTATATATATATATATATATATATATATATATATATATATATATATATATATATATATATAAAATCTGCTTCACTGTTGGTCTGGCCTTTCATGTATAAAGGCGCAGCTTCAAACGGAGGATATCCCACCACGGGCGCTACCTATTAGACACTTAATTGCTCACTATATCAACAATACACATTCGGTGTTAGCGGAATCGGCCTACAGCTCCTACTCTCTTGAACCCGGGACCCTTCGTTGGCTATATATATATAATGTATGTATAGATAGATAGGTATAGATATACTGTGTATAGAATGCGAATGAGAGAAAATAATGAAATTGTTGAAATGAAAACTTTTTGCGTACCATATGCGGTGTAAGATGAAGGATAGAATGAGAAATCTGGGGATATATAGTTGTGACAGACAATGTTGGAGTAGGTTTGCGTGTATATATATATATATGTATATATTATATATATATATATATATACTATAGATAAATATATAGTTAGATATGTATCTCGTAGTATATATTATATATATATTTACTTAGATAAAATAGAGTTAGATAGTATCCACAAGCTATTCAAGAATATATTTTTAATATTAAGAGCAAGATTCCAAGTCTAAAGAAGAGTGCTGTTTAAACAGCTGCCAAACTATCAAAGGCTCCCCTGTGTGATATCACTCGAAACAAACTCACTTTGACCTATAAGAATGATATTCAGTTTCATGAGTAAAACCGTCAAGAGAAGTAGAACACATTAAACCTTTTAGTTGTTACATACCAAGACGCTGGTGGTTAAAAAGCCTTGGTTGAATTAGGGTTTTTAGATTGATGTTAACGTAAACAAGTAAAAAATGCCCCGTAGTTTCTTCGGCGCAATCGAGTTTTCTGTACAGCAGCTACAGCCTATAATCAAGGCCACCGAAAATTTATCTATCTTTCGCTGGTCTCGGTATAATGCTGAATGAGCAACGGCCCATAAAACTTTAACCAGGGCCTGGTGGTGGCCCTATCCGATATCATTGCCAGAAGTACGATTATGGCTAACTTTAACGTTAAATAAAATAAAAAGTACTAAGGCTAGAGGGCTGCAATTGGGTATGTTGGATGATTGGATGGTGGATGATCAACATACCGATTTGCAGCCCTCTGGCCTCAGTAGTTTTTAAGATCTAAGGGCGACAGAATAAAGTGGACGGGACAGAAAAGCGGGCACAATAGTTTTTTTACAGAAAACTAAAAATTGAAACTGCTAGTTAACGATTTTGAACTTGATAGACAATCGAATCAAATTATATATATATATATATATATATATATATATATATATATATATATATATATATATATATATCTAGGAACTAAGAAAAGAGCTACAGCTGTATTTAAGTTTTAATCTTGTCCCTTAAACAAAAGAACGCAGCCGAACCTTAAACACTTGGCCTAACCTAACCTAGGTCCAAGAACAAAGAAGTCTGACCAGTAACAGGAACAAGGAACGGAGCAGGAGCAGCAGAGCGAGAAGTAACAGCAGCAGAGAGGGGGTTTTAACTGCCTATGGATAAAACACAAATCTTAAAATGTCGCTTCTAATGAATCCTGCTCATCTTGTCAAGAGCAGTCTCGACCGAAAAACCAAACCGACCTCCATCAATATA
>NC_089789.1:36238605-36261105 GCF_040412425.1 Macrobrachium rosenbergii
ATGTGAAAGTGCATATACCCTAATGAGGTAATGGCAAAACAGCTGCCTTGAAGATTAAAAATATTTTTATTATTATTATTATTATTATTATTATTATTATTATTATTATTATTATTATTATTATTAACCAGAAAATGAACCCTATTCTTATGAAACCAGCCCATAGGGGCCAGTGACTTGAAATTCAAGCTTCCAAAGAACATGGTGCTCATTAGGAAGTAAGAACAGGTAAAGGGAGATACAGAATGAAGAGACCTTACTTATTAAAAAGAAAAAAAAAATAGATTAATAAACAGATAAGAATATATTAAAATGCAAGGAAAATAGCATACTTACGGTAGTAATGCATTGCATCTTCGCTTGAACTTCCGAAGTTCCAATTGCGCGACATCATCAGGCAGAATGTTCCACAGTCCCACGGCGTGAGGAATAAAGGACCTCTGGAACTGAGAAGTTCGACAGCGAGGCTAAACATTTACTGCATATTGGTGCTTCTGCTGTTAAGACTCTGATTGCTCTCGGCAGGAAATGGGGATCAGGGATTAATTATGAATGTGGAAGATCTCTGTTACAAATACAGCTTGTGAAAAAGTGACAAACAAGAAACATCCGTCAGGTCCAAGATAACTTTGCTAATGTTGGGGAAACAACCTACCCACGAACCACTCTATATAAAAGAGATAAATCTCTGGCAGAAGCGCACATCCACGGATATTGAAAAAGTGTTACCACAAAACAGCTGGTGTATTAGTTTTAAGGGCATACATGTGTTATATATATAATATATATATATATATATATATATATATATATATATATATATATATATATATATATATATATATATGTATGTATATATATATATATGTATATATATATATATATATATATATATATATATATATATATATATATATATATGTGTGTGTGTGTGTGTGTGTGTGTGTGTTTTGTGTGTGAATGTATATATATATATATACATATATATATATATATATACACATACATACATACATACATACATACATACATACATACATACGCAGGGTAAACTGCATAACACTCGTGACCATTCACAGTCTACTTACCTTAAAATGTTTTCGGGGGATTTTAAAACTTGATTGAAAGTTCTGCTCGTAACAATTTAACTTTCTCTCTTTTGTCCTATTTTTAGTCTGTAACAAAGTCAGCAAATGGCGTGCGCTAGGGGAAAAAGATGACTTTAATTCCCTAAATTCTGAGAACGATCTCCTCAACAAGTGGTAGAATATAAAAGACGAATTCCCTTTTTATCGTTTCTGTTTAATTACCTGAGGCCGACTTTCAGAAGGGAAAAAATGTAAATGCGTGTTAAATTGGCCAAATTTTATTTTGGGTGGACCATTTGCATATTTTGTTTTATTGTCTTCGCGAGTCGTCTCCGGAAAATGTCATATTCAATTTCGTCGTCTGCCTCTATTTTTCCAAGTGTCTTTCATCTCAGCAATTTATTCGGTCTATGGTCTTATCACACGTTATTCACTTTTCCTTCTCAATCATCGATTTCACTGGCCATGATAGTTGTGACGCCAGATGATTCACAATCAGTTAATCAATGCCACTCACCTTTCAAGGTGACAAATACCTTTCATTTGGGTTTTTTTTGGAGACCATTGCTGTCAATGTTTTTTTTTTTTTTTGCTTTTTCATTGACATTTATTTGTTATTTCTCTTTGATTTTTTCTCTTTCTTATACGGCCGTTCTGTTATATATAATCGCACTGTGTTCACGGTCTTCGCTATTCATTTGATTGTAATAATAAATAATAATACAATAATAATTCATCATCACTATCATCATCATCATCATCATCATCATCATCATCATCATGAGGCTTGTCAGCTGCTAAGAAGGAAACTTATTTTCACCTAAACTTTGCCCCGTTGATGATAAAATTCAACTTCTCTATCTCATGTAAACTTGTCAACATAGCAAACTCTTCCTTCACGTCAACCCTTCTCATTTTCCAAATCAAATGATTTCATATGACCAAGCTTCTTGTAATAGAACTATTCCTTCCACTATTTAAAATAATTGGTACTCGCAACCTTTCGCGAAAATGTGCCCTCAGTCAAAGATCTACTTTTGCATTCAGATCACCCTGCACAATCAGTATCACCTACCACCGAGCATAAAAAATGCCGGAGATCTAATGATGCTTTTGACTGCCAATGGATTTATAGATAAAGTGAAAGTAAGTGGGGACAGTCTCTGGGAATCTTAACGTTAGCTTCAAATCTTCGGGGTTAGGTGATACTGACTGTGTAGGGTGACATGAATGCTAAAGTAGATCTTTGACTGTTTTCAATTATGTAGATGCTTTTTATCTTTTACTGTTTTTATCTAAATGCACAGTGTATCCTGACGATTACCAGAGCGGAAGTTTAATCTAGAGTAGTTTTTCCCGTTTTTATTGAGAATAAAGAAGAAAATCTGTAAATAGTAACTACAAGTTCAATTTAGTTATTTTAGCAGGAGTGATTTATCATGTCGTCATGCGCTGGGAATGGCTTTAGCCTGATGAGGTTAGGATTACCTCGTCGACGTTGGCCCATTTTCAGTCATGTAATGTCATGCACTGATCACTAGCAGTTTTTTCTCTCCTCTTATTCTCTCCACCTCATCAGGGACCTTACAGCAGTCGACTTAGAACCAGATGACTAAATGTCGACTCAAGTCAACAGGGGCATACCGGAGTCTTAGAAAGCACGCCCATACCGCTCCTTCCTCCCCAGTTGCGGGGATCGAATGCTGGTGTGTTCAGGAAAAGAGAGAGAGAAAGAGAGAGAGAGAGAGAGAGAGAGCTGAAACCATTTGTTAGAGCGTAGAGGTTTTAATTTCCACTGTAACACGGCAGACTTCGAAACACGCCATTAAAAATAATTAATATACATTTGATTCAGCCATCATGCTGGTAATTAAGCTACTGTATCCGCTTGTAATTGAGCCTACAACAAGACTACAGTCTTATGAATCTGTCTGTAGGTGATCCAACCGTCTATTTTATCTGTGTTAGTGAATCTCTAGTCTTCTGCGCCTGTTTACAGATGAAATTATGAAGTTGCAATATTTTATCTGTGTAGAGATGAACATACCATCAGTTTTGCTTGTCTGAAGGTGAGCTAGCAGTCTTTATTAATTGTTGTTTACATGTAGTTGATACTGAATGTGAACCTGTAATATTTTTGCTCGTTTGCTTGTTTTATACTAGCTAATAGATGAGCCCACAGTCTTACTTTTCCGTAAATGAGCTTATAATTTATTGAGTTCTGTCTGTAGATGAGTCTGTAGACTGTTGTGTCTGTGTGCAGGTGAGCCTGCAGTCCTTCATGCCTGTGTCAGTCAACTGGAATCTAAGAGACGTCTCTCAGGCTTTTGGGTAAGAAGAAGACACACACGCGGAAATTAGCGTCGAGAGAAAAGGACTTTGATTAGTTTTCCGAAGGGAGAGAGTGAGGAGGAGGAGGAGGAGGAGGGGGGGGCGGGTGTTGGGGGTGAGGGAAGAATACATCAAGTGAGGAGCAAGTTCGTCATAGAGGAAATGAGACCCCGGGAAAGGTGGGAGAAGGAAGGTAGGCTCTCTCTCTCTCTCTCTCTCTCTCTCTCTCTCTCTCTCTCTCTCTCTCTCTTATCTGTTTCCCTCTTCTCCAGTCTCTCTCCTCTCTTGAATATTTCTTTCCCTGCTCCCCCCACCATGTTTTCCTCACTTTCCTTCCCATAACCTCGCCTCTCTTGTCTCTCTCTCTCTCTCTCTCTCTCTCTCTCTCTCTCTCTCTCTCTCTCTCTCTCTCTCTCTTTCTCATGTTTCCTTCTTCTCCAGTCTCTCTTGCTGTTTCCCTCCTTTCCTTGCTGTTTCCTCCCCTGGTTTTCCTCACTTTCCTCCCTATAACCTACCTCTCCTGTCCCTTTTCCTCCTCATCCTCTCTCTCCGTCCTCCCCCCACCCCGTTTCCCTTTCCTCTAATCTCTCTGTCCTCTCCTCCTCCCACCCCATCCTCCCTACCTCCCTTTCCCTAGCAAACTTTGTTCAAAGGGAGACAAAAGTTGTTGAGAGAGAGAGAGAGAGAGAGAGAGAGAGAGAGAGAGAGAGAGAGAGAGAGAGAGAGAGAGAGACAGCCAGCCAGCCACGCAGTCCAGACCAGTAAGGGAAGGCTCTTATACGGATTAAAGAAATTAAACAAAGTTACTATATAAAAAGGAGGAGCAGGGATTTTCCCCTCCAGTCTGGCGGAATTTTAAATCTTCTCGAAGGTCTCAAAAAATAAAAAAAAGTAAAAAATGCTCAGTCGAGTTTTCTGTATATCGTATAATCAAGGCCACCGAAAATAGATCTATCTTTTGGTGGTCTCGGGATAATGCTGTATGAGCCGCGGCCCAGTAACTTTAACCATGGGCTGGTGGTGCCTGCCTTATATCGTTGCCAGATGCACGATTATGACCAACTTTAACCTTAAATAAAATGACAACTGCCGTGGGTAGAGGACTGCAATTTGGTATGTTTGATGACTGGAGGATGGATGATCAGCATACCAATTTGCAGCCCTCTAGCCTCAGTAGCTTTTAAGACAAAACCAGCACAATAGTTTTCCTTTACTGAAAACTAAAAAGGACTCCGCAAATTATTATAAATCTTATATAGTAATGCGGTCACTAGAAAATTTTCGATGTAATGTAGAAATGTTAGTATTAAAATTGCAGTCATTAATGCCCCATAATAAAGGTAATAAGATTGAATGTATGTTGTTTTGAAATAATAATAATAATAATAATAATAATAATAATAATAATAATAATAATAATAATAATAATAATAATAATAACACCTTTACGACACATCATTAATGTAATTTATAGTATTAATATTGCTCTTATTTATGACTTTAATAAATACAGTGAGACTGATGTATATCTAGTTTTAAAGTGATGTATATAATAATAATAATAATAATAATAATAATAATAATAATAATAATAATAATAATAATAATAATAATAATAATAATAATAATAATAATAATTATTAATAATAATAATAATAATAATAATAATAATAATAATAATAATAATAATTAGTTATTATTATTATTATTATTATTATTATTATTAATATTATTATTATAAAATAACTTTACAACACATTTACAACACATTCAAAGAATAACAATGACAAATTAGATCATTCTTGTAACTAAATAATCTCTTTCTCTCACATTATGATTATAGTTTTTTTTTCTCTCTTCTCTCTTTATTTTGACTGAGGTCTTGCTGTCGACCCATTTCCTGAATTATGTTAATTCCAGGACTGAAGGAGGGGAATTGTGCCAACTTTAATGCATCTCATTAACTGGGTTAAATCTAACACTGCTTGGCAATGAGCTCTTGTTGTGTGTGTATATATATATATATATATATATATATATATATATATATATATATATATATATATATATATATATATATATACAGTGTACATATATGTATACAATATACATACATACATACATACATATATATATATATATAAAATAATATTATATATATATATATATATGTATAGAGAGAGAGAGAGAGAGAGAGAGAGAGAGAGAGAGAGAGAGAGAGAGAGAGAGAGAGAGAGAGCTTTTTACCATTCAACTGTTTCCACCCGTGAGGGGATAGCACCCGCCTTCTGATTTTTCGGCAAGTCTTTAAGGGTGAGGTTGCTAGACCCATGCCAGTTTTACTTGATCCCAGCTGTACTCATCTGTAGCTGGTTAGACAGATGGGCGATCCTGAAATGACCAATTTGCTTAGGAATATTTGATCCCCGAGGGCTAGTACTAAATACGGCGAAACAGTGATTCATCTACACTGTTTCGCCAAGTTTAGTACTAGCCCCTTGTGGGGGGGGTCGGGTCAAATGCACTTGGGGACATTTGATTCCTTAGGGGTTAGTACTAAACACAGCGAAATACATTTAAGCACTCAGGGCCTAGTACTAAACACGGCAAAACAGTGATTCATCTACACTGTTTCGCCGTGTTTAGTACTAGCCCCTGGGTGCGTCAAATGCACTTAGGGACATTTGATCCCTCAGGAGTTAGTACTAAACACGACGAAATACATTTAACCCCCCAGGGGCTAGTACTAAACACGGCGAAACAACGTGGATGAATCACTGTTTCGCCATGTTTAGCACTAGCCCTCGGGGATCAAGTGTTCCTAAGCAAGTTGCTCATTTCACAAATTCCCTAAGGATTTCGTGAAACCTCTGATTTCACATATTCCCTGTAACATATACAGTGTTTTTATGGGTTTATCTTCATAGTGCACTGCACCTTTACCTTTACTTTGGTAAATGCTAGTCTTTAGGTCTACTTTAAATTTCCCGGATGTTTTTCAACGTAGTTCTACGATAACCTACATCCTACCGACCAGTGAAGGCACTTCGACGCGCAACTGTACCAACAATGGCTTCAATAACGCTTTCATGAGTCATGGTCAAATATTGTTTACCTGAATGCCTTTTGATATGTTTATTGGTGTTTATAGACGGTGATGATTCATGGCTCCATTCATATCCTCTTTTGATCATTGCATCTCTCTCTCTCTCTCTCTCTCTCTCTCTCTCTCTCTCTCTCTCTCCTGGTAATCATAACAAGATTATTTTTCCAACGACCGTTCGTCGAATTGGCTTTCCTGAACCGAGATTTTTTTTTTCAATAGCATCTGCTAATTTGTCGTAAGATTCTCGGACTAATCGTTGTATGGGCTTTCATGAACAGAGGCTTTTTTAAGTTTTCTGTAAAAGAAAACTATTGTGCCGGCTTTGTCTGTCCGTCTGCCCTTAGGTCTTAAAAGCTATTGAGGCTAGAGGGCTGCAAATTGGTATGTTGATCATCCATCCTCCAGTCATCAAACATACCAAATTGCAGCCCTCTGGCCTCAGTAGTTTTTATTTTATATAAGGTTAAAGTTAGCCATAATCGTGCGTCTGGCAACGATATAGGACAGGCCACCACCGGCCCTTGGTTAAAGTTTCATGAGCCGCGGCTCGTACAGCATTATACCGAGACCACCGAAAGATAGATCTATTTGTGGTGGCCTTGATTATACGATGTGCAGAAAACTCGATTGCGCCGAAAAAACTTCGGTACATATTTTACTTTTTTTTTTTTTTTTTTTTTTTAATAGCATCTGCTAATTTGGCATAAGATTCCTCAAACTATTTGTCGTATGGGCTTTCATGAACATAGACTTTTTTTTTTAATCTTCAGTAGCATCTGCCAATTTGTCGTAAGATTTCTCAGGCTATTTGTCGTAAGGCCTCTCATGAACCGAGACTTTATATCTTCAATAGCATCTGCTACTTTGTTATAAGATTTCCTTAACAATTCGGTGTTTACGATTCCGTGAAGCGTGGCTCTCATAATCAACAGGGTATAAAAAGGTCACTGACATTCGTCAAAGCTTAATTTTTTTATTTTTATTTTTTTTTTTTACCTTGGCGTAACGATTGCTATGCTCAGTAGCTCGGGAGAACCTTGCAGTGGTCGACTGTAAAGATATTTGATTAAATCATATTATTAAATCAGTAGACACCACAAAAAAAGAATAGTGAACTGATTTAAAGAATTTTGTCAAAAGGAATATTCACGGAGGCGGGATTCAATATTTTTTTCACGGAGAGGAATTTCTTCGCTATTAAATCATCGCTTCTTTGATTTTTTTTTATTCACATTTTGAGATATTGGGGTCGCAATAATAAAGGTCATCCATGCAAGTATTCGGTCTGCTCTAGGCTGAATGAATATGATAATTGTTCATCCTGAATCAAATAACTTTTTGTTTAAGTTTACTGATGAACAAAAAAAACTCCCAAGAGCAGTCAAACAAGTGACTTCAGAGATATCATTGTTGTTGAGACATCAAATGGTGTTTGATGAACTAGTGAATCATCAGACGGAAGTTCTATTAATTCCTCACTGAAGGTGAAAGGAAATAAGCTTATTAACCAGCTGACATACAAGTTATCAACGAAAAAACCCGGAGAGTAATTGTTGATAAGGAAAATATATATAAAAAAGGTATTGGAGACAACTTATTCATTTATTTATTTATTTATTTATTTATTTATTTATTTCAGAAACTAAATTTAGTCTTGTGTGGTGCATGAATGACCTTTTTTATTGTAGCCCAAATATCTAAAAAAATAATAAAAATTAGAATAAATTAAGGACTAAAATAGAGAACAAGTTTACCATTTTCATATAAAGAATCGTTTTGATGGAAACTTATTAAATTACGCCTCCTCAAATATTCCTTTTGACAAATTCTTTGAATCAATTGCACCTCCTCTTTTGTGGCTCTTACTGATTTAATGATTTAATGATATTTAATTTGATTAAGAGTCTTTTGTGATTTGCCTAAATTATAATAGCGTAACGAAAATGCAATCAGATAATCTAATTAAATTTTTTATGATATTTCTCAACTCACACATACACATATATATATATAATATATATATATATATATATATATATATATATATATATATATATATATATATATATATATATATACACACACATATATATATATATATATATATATATATATATATATATATATATATATATATATATATATATATATATATAACTCGGCACTACCTAAAAATAATATATAAATTTTCCTGCATATTGATTTTCATTTCATCATTACTGTTCTGACTGTCCCCTTTATCCAAACATTACTGTGCACTACCCATTTATCCAGGTAAAATCTACTTTCTGTACTAACTGTCCCTTTTATCCAAATTTTCCTGCACCCCCATCTTGTTATTGACTTTTCATTTTATCAAGGTATTACTGTTTCCTGATATTATTGCTGACCCCAATTATCCAAACATTCCATTTTAACCTGGTATTGCTGACTGTCCCATTTATCAAGGTATACTGTGCTGACTGTCCCTTTTATCTAGGTATTAGTGTAGTTATTGTCCCATTTATCCAGGTATTAGTGTTCTGACTGTTCCATTTATCCAGGTATTACTGTGATGACTGTCCCTTTTATCCAGGTACTACTATGCTAGCTGTCCATTATATCCAGGTATTGCTAAGGTGACTGTCCCTTTTATCCGGGTATTAATGTGGTGATTGTCCCATTTGTCCAAATTTAACTGTGCTGTCTGTCCCCTTTATCCTAGTATTACTGTGGTGATTGTCCATTTCATCCAGACATTACTATGGTAACTGTCCTATTTATCCAGGTATTACTATGATGAATGTCCGATTTAGCCAGTCACTACTGTGCTCTTTCCCTTTTATCCAGGTATTACTGTACTAACTGTCCCCTTTTATCCAAGTATTACTGTGGTGACTGTCTGCTTTATCCAGATGACTGTCCCGTTTATATATGTATTACTGAAGTGGCTTTCCCATTTATCCAGGTATTACTGTGCTGACTGCCCCTTTTATCCAGGTGGTATTACTGTGGTGACTGTCCCAGTTATCTAGATATTACTGTGGTGTCTGACTGTCCCCCGCAGACTTTATTTACCATAATAGTAACTAAGCCTACGGGCAGCTTCAGCTCCTTTTCAGGGAAAGGGAAGTGGGATGGGGGAAGTGGGTACGGGTTTGAAACTTACCCAATTATCTAAGTTGGGTCAAATGATGGCCACGAGAAAATTTTGTCTAGATCGGTCAGGCAGTTCGGATTTCTATAGCCCATACAGTTACAAACATTCACTTTTATATATATATATATATATATATATATATATATAAACATTCATTTTATATATATATATATATATATATATAATATATATATATATATACATACAAACATTCACTATGTATTATAAGATTTATATATATATATATCTTTTATTCGCAAATATTAATATAAATGTCATACATATGTATTATTTGGAAATAATACCAAATCATTATAATCTTTTATTCGACAAACATTAAGTGGACAAATGTCATTCAACTATCTTGAGTTCGTTCTTTTTACTGCTGGAAATAAGTTTTAAAGGGGAATTATAATTGATAAATATAGTCATCAGGTGGACTGTACAGTGTGTGTGTGTGTGTGTGTGTGTGTGTGTGTGTGTGTTCTTTTACTGCTGGATGCATGTTTTATAGGCATATATATAAGAATATAAATGGATTTGTATATATATACCTATTCAAGAATGCAAACATGTGTGTGTAACAACATTGTGTTGCAAGAGCATTTAGAATTTTACATGCTTTCGTATACACTTAAATAATTCCTGATATTTATAATGGAAGAAAGGGAGAAATTGCAAAACGGAGAGATCCAATTGGAAGAATCTTTTAGCAAGAAACGATGCTTAAAAGGGTTTTTAATGTGAAAAGCGCAGATGTCCGTCCGAGGGGAAGGAGAAATACTTTTTCTCATTTCAACAGGACGATTTTGAAATGCTTTATATAAACAGTATATATTATATATATATATATTAGTATATAGTATATATATATATATATATATATATATATATATATATATATATATATATATATATATATATATATATGTGTGTGTGTGTGTGTGTGTGTGTGTGTGTGTGTGTGTATAAATTAGTCCTCAAGCATACAGTCAGTATTAGGCCATATGGACAATTTTAGGATGCCAGTCAGCACGGTAACGATCAATTATATATTTGCATAACGACTGTAAAAGAATACAGTATTGATTATAGAAAGTCTGATAGCACACTAATACTTACAAAAATTATAGTGCTTATAATAGGATACCCCACTTTTCACAAATCAGGCAAGGGTCAATAGGCCAAACCAAACATTTATGTGCTGATGTTCAGCATCTCTCTAAATTTTGATTATGAGAAGTAAACAATATGTAATGAATAGTCATAAATACTTTTGTCTTTAAACGCTGTATACGCAAATAAAATAAAATCCACTTCAGACCGGAAAAATGGTGTAGGACGAATCCAGCTCTGTGCAAGCACGAGCTCTTGCCTTGTAGGCAATCTATAACCGCGTGACTGAGAGACTGTGAAGTTGTCATCATGGCACACGATGCGCCTGCGCCGCCTGGGCTATAGTTGCCAGATACCACTTGCTGAATACTACCATATGTCTTTTGTCTGATAAGATTAAGGGAACTGATGCGATATTTTGTAACCCTATTGTACTAATAAATAAAAAAAATTGTACGATTATAGAATTAATTGAGCGAATTCACAGAAAAAAGTAATACTGATATTGAACTGATCTCTGGAAAATTAAGGAATATAAAAATATGAAGCAATATGAAACGCAATGTACCTGCAATTAAAAACACAAAAGAAAAAATGAATCACTAAATAGTTAGATATTCGCATTCAGTGCTTTTCCGTTCACAGTATAAAATGATATATATATGGGTTGAGTCAGTGCATATTTACACTGGAAATGATTTGCGCACTTCTCGTTCATAAAAAGAAATATCTACTGTAAATATTCGGAAAAAGAGATCCAGAATATTAAACTCGCTCAATATTTTCATTTCGCTTGTGGAGAATGTTTTAATGAATAACATTAAAATCGGGATCGCCTTTTTCAAAAATAGGATAGTGGAATCAGCTTACGTAGGATATTTCTGTAGCGAGCTATCAGAATATCATATAAAAATATTTGTTTCAGGCTGAGTTCTCTACAGAAGCAGCGATATCAATAAATAATGGATTGATTATCCTATCTACTTTCACACCACTCATATACAGGTATTTGATTATTACTTATCCTTTTAATCCTCAAATACTCTCTGGTGGTTTGACCGTTCAATATTTTTCTTTTGAAAATGTCCTGAAAGCAATATATATATATATATATATATATATATATATATATATATATATATATATATATAGATATAGGGCGTTGGGTCTGGTATGATATATATATACATATATATATATATATATATATATATATATATAAAAAGAAAAGAAGATATATATATATATATATATATATATATATATATATATATATATATATATAATTACTTTCTTTTGAACAGCGTCAAATGCTTCGAGATAATTCTCGTCTGTAACACTTCTCTCCCATTAATCAATGTATAATTCCTTAAGTTTTGTTGATTTATTTATTGTTTGCTCGAAAATGAGAACCAAACACAATATTCTTTGAAAGCTTGAATCACAAGTCATTTGCCCCTGTGATGGGCTTGTTCTATATGAATAGGGTTCTTCAACTTCAGAAAAATCAGTCGAGAGATGGAATACGCTTATACTGTTTCCTCAAATCTGTACAACTCTCAAAAAAAAAAGTCATAATTTTTCATCTCAGAAAGTCATTTGAATTCCTTTTAATTTTTACGATGGGCAATCCCAGAAGCATTCTGACTCCGGCTTAATTCGTAAAGTTTTAATTACTGGTTCATTTTCCATATTACGTGGAGTTTAGGATTGCGTTTTTCCTTTTAGTTTTCTGTAAAAGAAAAACTCTTGAGATGGCTATTTGTCTGTCCGTCCGCACTTTTTCTTTCCGCCCTCAGATCTTAAAAACTACTAAGGCTAGAGGGCTGCAAACACCAAACTGCAGTTCCCTAGCCGCAGTAGTTTTTATTCTATTTAAGGTTAAGTTTAGCCACGGATCGTGGGTCTGGCAGCGCTTTCCAGAGGCGTCGCCGACGCACCTTCACTTGACCGCATCTGGGAGGCAACTGAGGGTTTCATACAGCATTAAACGCTGTACAGAAAACTCGATTGCTCCGAAGACACTTCGGCGCATTTTTTACTTGTCTTTTTGCTATATTTTCGTTTCAATGTGGACTCAAGGATTTCGTTTTTTTTATTCGTGTCTCGCAATTTATGTGGAGTATAGGATTGCATTTTGGTAATGTTTCTCTTTTAATGTGGATTCCCGAATTTGGGTTTTTTTTTTATCACTGTGCAAGTTTTCTGGAACCCAGATGATTACTATTACTATTATTATAATTGTTTTTTATTATTCTCAGTATCAAAATAATAATAATAATAATAATAATGAGGATGATGATGGTGATGATGATGATGATAATTATTATTATTATTATTATTATTATTATTATTATTATTATTATGTGTTTCCTTTCTGTCTAAATAATTAATAACGTTAGTGAAGGAACAATTGGAATGATAATTATGACCGAAAGTTACATAATGTGATGTATTCTGACTTTGGCGCTAAGGTCTACAAGTTCTTAAGTTGGATTAATCTTAATCTCTCTTCAAGCGGTAATAGTAAAACGTACAGGTATAACATATATATATATAATATATATATATCATATATATATATATATATACATATATTGTGTGTATATAATATATATATATATATATATATATATATACATATATTATGTGTCTGTATATATATATATATATATATATATATATATATATATATATATATATATATATATATATATATATACATTTTATATTTATATTCACCTGCTTTGAACTAACACCGGCATGATGAATAACTGTGCAGTTTACAGTTAAATAAAGTATGGATTTTCCCGTGCACAAATTATGTAGAACTTAGGAACGTCGACAGATACAGAACCAGGTATGATTGACCTTTACAGAGGTGAAAGTATCTTTCTTTTAGCAGACGATCTACTCTTTAAATGACAGTGTTTTTTTTTATTTTAATTACTTTTCAACTGCCGGCACACCAGAGCCATTTCTGTGCTTTTTAAAGAAAGTATGAAATTATTGAAAAATAGAATAAAAATACAAATAAAGTTGTTTGTCGGAGACGTGAGTATAATAACTATGAGTCACAATTTGATTTGAAAGTTTTAAAAGTTTTTTTTCACTAAGAAATGAAAAAAGTGAATGATTTATTAATCGTGATAATTATGGGAATTTTCTGCATTCTGAGCTTGTTTTGTGTACAAATGAATGTATGTATGCGTAATACACGTCCACGCTTGCATTTATGCATTTATGTACACATATATAAATATATATATATATATATATATATATATATATATATATATATATATATTTGTTTGTGTTTGTGTATGTATGTATATGTTGTATGTATGTGCGTGTGTGTACAACATTGCATTTCTTTACCGTGAATTATACGCAGTTTAACTTGTGCACAAAAGAACCTCAGGGTGCAGAAATTTCCCATAAATCATTCGATTGATATATCATGCACTTTTACATTTCATGGTAAAAAAAACTTTGATAATTTCAAAATCAATATCCGGACTTATCGTTATTGCGCTTTATTCTTCCGCAAACGATATTTTTTTTTTGTATATTTTTGTTTGATTTTCAAATAATGTCATAGGGTGCTAACAGAAATGTGACAAATGTCAAGACAATTTTTAAACTATTTAGGAATTTAAAGGTCACTGTCATTTAAAAAAAAGAACAAAAAAAAACAGATCATTTGCCAAAAGAAAGGTGTTTTCAATTCTGTAGAGGGCAACCAATTTTAGTTCTACCTCTCTGTCGAAATTTCTAAACTATTTAGTCGATTCAAGCAGAGTTTTACTAATATTCAGTTGTAAACTGAGGGCAACTAATTTTAGTTCTACCTCTCTGTCGAAATTTCTAAACTATTTAGTCGATTCAAGCAGAGTTTTACTAAAGTTCAGTTGTAAACTGAGCAGCTATTTTATCTTGCTTGCCGCTAGCATAAGGGACGGTTTAAATGGAAGTATCTAAGACATAACAGAGAATAAATGGATTTATAAAGAAATATATAAAACAGAAGTTATGCAACATATCAAATGATCAGACCTGAAGGAACCAGGGTTACAATGGAGCTCATCTACCAGGTGTTATATCAATGATGAGCCTTAATTGGTTCAGGCAAATCTGACTAAAACTCGTTTCTTCTGACTAAATGTCACCTTCCATTGATAGGAATTTATGTCATCTCCCATTGACAGTACTTATTTTAGGATTTGATTTGGTCGAATGTCCATTCATGCTTAGGCCTAACTTCCTGGGCGATGTGCAGCCGCGGTCCAATCGACTGGTTTGTTTGTTCGGTAATTAAATTGATAATGGATCATGGTAAAATTCTCTACGCCGTTTGGAAAGGTTTCGACTCAAGTTCTTTTTTTTTTGGGGTGTGTGTGTGTGTGTGTGTGTGTGTGGGTTTGGGTGTGTGCATGTAGGAGAGTGGTGGGAGGTGGCACGAAGCCTTTTGGTTTATAGCTGCGATTAGGTTAGAAAATGTTAGGATGGTGAGAGTTTACTTGTTATTATGGTCTCTCTCTCTCTCTCTCTCTCTCTCTCTCTCTCTCTCTCTCTCTTAATAAAATCATTACAGATGAAGGGTAAACTATATCTTAAAATCATGAATCTTGGTTCAGTTCCGAATCTCGTTCCATGAAATGTATGTTGATTTGTCTTTAATAATATCCATCTCTAATGAGCAATGCCTACTTCTCTAATTCTGAGTCCTGCAGTTCCCCGGAACCTGGTGTTCTCTAAGTAACACCTAAAACGGAAAGCTTGACACTTAAGGAAGGAAGAAAAAAAAAGAAACAAACTAAAAAGTAAACTAATGATTTTGGGTAACCCATAGAAATAAAGAACTTGGCATTCCACCTTCAACCTTTGGAGCAACTCGTGGGATTAACCTTAAAATTTTCCAATTAAATCCGGTCACTGATTTTTTTAGGTAACGAGCGGGAATGAGGCCGGTGGAGTTAAAGGTCACCAAATTAGTTGTAGGCGTCAATGTTTAGTTCTTGTTGATGCTTAAAGAATTACAGCACAGATATATATATATATATATATATATATATATATATATATATATATAATATATATATTTATGTGTGTGTGTATATATAATACATACACACACACACACACACACACATATATACATATATATATATATATATATATATATTATATATATATATATATATATATATATATAAAAATATTGATAATATATAGAAAGATTGATAGCCAGCACAGTCATGCATCCTTGACCTAGAATAAGTCAGAGAGACCCATTTAGAACTGGAAGATGATTTCACCTGAGCCAGATAATAATAATGATGACAATAATAATAACTTGACCTTTGGAATCCCAAATACGCGATGAGGAGTCTTTGGCAGCATCGGATTCCAATAATTCTGCGCCTCAATAACAAAACACTGGAAACCGTCGTCGCGCCATCCCGCTCACAACAAAAGCGGTAATAGCTCGCCGACAGCAACGACAGTTATAAAAAGGAAATAAACAGATAAATGAGGTCTTCTTAGGATGAGCTTCAGCAGCAGCAGGAGAGGAGGAGGAGGTGGAGGAGGAGGAGGAGGCCATTACTCACACACCGGCGTAAAACAGGATCGGCCCGGATGACGTCACGTTACGTCATTAATCAGGTGCCGGTTTTCCTTAAAACTCGTGAACTCTTCTTGCTTTCACCAGAGCGTCGGCACTTCAAAGGATTCGGCGACGCGCCTGATTCAATAAACATCCCTCTCTCTCTCTCTCTCTCTCTCTCTCTCTCTCTCTCTCTCTCTCCGTGGAAGGATTATTTCGGGTTGCCGCTGCCGGCGAAGGTGAGTGAGTCATGATCGGTCGGATGCTTCTGTTGTTTTTCCCCCCCCGAACGAAGTATCGGTGATCTTTGTTGTTGCGACACTGTTATGTCATATAAATCAGTTACTCACTAGTGGAATATTGCTGTTGCGGCGACAGTATTTCGTATAGATCAATCAATCATTGAACCGCGTTGACTTGTTTTTTGGTCATACAAATCTGTCATGTAAATAAATCAGTCGTTCAAGTTTATTATTGTTGTTTCAACTTCAGTATATGATAAATCAACCGTTCAAGTTGTTTTGTTGCTGTGTCAGCTTCAACATATGATAATCGATCGTTCAAGTTTATTGTTGCTGTTCCAACTCCAGCATAGGATAAACCAATCATTCAAGTTTATTGTTGTTGTTTCAACTCCAGTATAGGATAAACCAATCATTCAAGTTTATTGTTGTTGTTTCAACTCCAGTATAGGATAAATCAGTCATTCAAGTTTATTGTCTTTGTTTCAACTTCAGCATATGATAAATCAATCATTCAAGTTTATTGTTGTTGTTTCAACTCCAGCATAGGATAAAGCAGTCATTCAAATTTATTGTTGTCGTTTCATCTCCCGTATAAGATCAATCAATCATTCAACCGATCAGCGAAGATGACCGTTCTTATCACGCGAGTATATTGCATGGATTAATTACTCGATCGAGCAATCAATCAGTCTAGTTTATCCAGGGGATTGTGACGCCAGAGTATGATAAAAGGGAATCGATCAGTTAATGATTGTGCTGCCAGGATACTGTAGAATTGGATTTGGCATCGAAGAATGCTAATAAATAACTCGGTAAACAAAGATGACGATGTTGTTGTGACAAAGAGAAACAACCATTCAGTGAGAACATTACGGAAAACGTGGATACAAATAAATCACCCTCTTTTAATGGCCTCTATTGCAGTGACGCCAAGACGTTATCCAAACCACTCAATCAATAAATCAGTCCCAGAGACCTTGTGTATTGATCCTCCGTATATGCAACATCTCGTTCAACGGACGCCGTGATCATGAAGCTGATTAAAACGAGACTTACTTAATTATATTTAGATGAAGTGGGCTGGCGTGGGCTGCGGAAAAGCCTTTTTTATTTTTTTATCTATTTAACCAAATGTCACGCGAATACATTCGATTCCCGCGAAGTCGTCAGCGGACGTTTGAATAAATGGATTTTGGTCGAGTGCGTTTTGAAGCGCCTTCAAGTAGGCCTATCTAGGCAGAAGGACAAACAAAATTATTTTGATAAAGCTTGTTTTAATCGACACTGCGTCTATGTTTGTGCGCCTTTGGCTGTGCTTTGGTCTTCAAAAAATATTATTTTGGTTGCTTCCTAAGAACTCCCGGATGAAATCGTTGTAAAGAGAGAGAGAGAGAGAGAGAGAGAGAGAGAGAGAGAGAGAGAGCTTCAATAACATGCCGACACACTCGCTCTTCACAGAACTGTTCCGTTTAAGTCCCTTTGAAAACTATAAATTGAAACATCTCATGCTGTCTTTTATTGCTACTAATTGATTTGATATTACCAAGTGGCGTCACAACGACCGACACCAAAGCAAGCTTGTGACCTGCTTCTCGAGGTTTTGAGGTTGGTAGAGTCAGGAAATAGGTCACCGTAGGTTTTCCAGAAAGGTCATGTTTTTTTAATGACTTTTTATGACTTTTCTTTAGAAAAGTCAGGATAATTTTTTTGTTTAAGTATAAGATCTACAGAAAAATCAGGGTGTTTTTTTTTTAAGAAATACAAATTTTCTAGAAAAGTCAGGGAAAGGTTTTTTGTTTAAGTATAAGATCTTTAAAAAAGTTGGGGTAAGTTTTTTGTAGGTACAAATTCATTGAAAAGTCAGGGTTATTTTTGTGTAAGTATAGATTCTCTAGAAAGCCAGGGTAAGCTATTGGTGAGTATAAATATTCTAAAAAAAGTCAGGGTAAGTTTTTTGTAAGAAAAATTCTCTAGAAAAGTCAGGGTTAATAATTATTGGTAAGTATAAATTCTCTTTAAACTTGATCCGCTCGTTTACTCTTTAGCCAATTACGATTCATTGCACCTCACACCAGGCCTGCAAGGTTTGTTGCGCAAAGACAGAGAAGGAAATAGAGATAGTGTAGAGGCATTGAGAGGAAAAAAGGGGAAATATATGGAAGTCCTCATATAAGTTGCAATGCTCATATCATACAGCTACATTAAACTCCAAAGGAATCAAAATTGATGGTCGGTTAATGCATTCAAACCCGAATAATAAATAATTCACACCTAGGCGTGACCTTAATGAAATTAGAGGCTAAAGAGATTTATGGTGAGAATTGGAGATCGCAAGAGAACGTAATAGATCTATGATGAGTGGCGACAGTTCTCTGTAGGATGCAAGTCAAGGCCGAAGGGATATTTCGACATTCTGCAAAACACCTACAAAAGAAAAACAAGTAAACATATATTGTAGAACTTGACAAAACAAAACGATTCAAAAATGCGCCGAAGTTTCTTCGGCGCAATCGAGTTTTCTGCACGGCGTATAATCGAGGTCACCGAAAATAGATCTATCTTTCGGTGGTCTCGATAAAATGCTGTATGAGCCTCGGCCCATGAAATTTTAACCACGGCCCTGTTGGTGGCCCGTCCTTTATCGTTACCAGACACACGATTATAGCTAACTTTAACCTTAAATAAATTAAAAACTGCTGATGCTAGAGCGCTGCAATTTGATATGTTTGATGATTGGAGGGTGGATGATCAACATTCCAATTTGCTGCCCTCTAGCGTCAGTAGTTTTTAAGATCCGAGGGCGGGCAGAAAAAGTGCGGACGGACAGACAAAGCCGGCGCAATAGTTTCCATTTACGGAAAACCAAGAGCATTTTGAAAAGGAGCATAAATAGAGTCCAAACTAGAGATGACGAAAACAAAAAAAAACTGTTGCAGCCACTGAACATTTGCGTTGAAGTTACGAGGCCAGAGCCGGCTTACCAAGGCGCTGTTGATAAGGCCTTCTGGCAAAGTTTCTAAAGTATCAGTAAAGTCTGTATAAGCATTTGCAAAGTCGGGTATTGGGTGGTATTTTGTTTTCACCTGATTTGATCTTTTGTTCTCCTTATGTATTATGGAGGAATATGTTTTTGAAGGAATCTGAAAGTCGGCTTATTTGTTTTGTGCGTTCAGTTGCATTCACGAGGATCTGCGTAATATTGTTTCTTTATGCAACAGTCGTGAATATTGCGAATATTATTTCTTGACATCAGCCAGTGACGACATACATGAGAGAGAGAGAGAGAGAGAGAGAGAGAGAGAGAGAGAGAGAGAGAGAGAGAGAGAGAGAGAGAGAGAGAGAGAGATATGTAATATTTACGTCTTGTTATTATTTTGAAGAATAAATCGATATCTTTTTTTAACCACAGCTCTGGCAAAATTTTGTCTTATACGGTACATATCACACAGAAAAATGTAATAAGTATCACAGCAGTAATAATAGTGCACGATACAAAAACCGCTTAATGCGGCTTTGTACGCTAAAAAAAATGAATAATGCAATTGTTATTTCTATGCCAATTACAAGCTTGTTAGAAAGGCATTACTTCCTAAAAAAAATCGAAATAAAAAAATACTGTAAATTTTTTTGGTAATTCATCTTGCAGAAAAGGGAACATTACAGTATATTGAAAAGGTAAAATCCAGACTTATTTCTGACAGGCAGCTTTCGTGTTCAATAAAATTATAATAATTACAGTAATGACACTAGCAACAATTACGGTTAAGTAAAGGAAACTAAGGCATAAATCCTATCTATTTTCGACGCATTTCTTCAAAGTATCAGTAGAATTGAATCACGGAATATCTGACTGTGGTGCAATAGACGTAATGTTATTGATTGCTATTCACAGATATACTATTCTTCTTAAAATTAGGCACGTTTCATTAGTCCTTTTAATTACAGTAATACGTAGAGTCATGCGGATGTTGACAGTAGACAAGAATAACTATAATTATCTTGATAATTCGTATCATCACGTACTCTGCTGTCTCATTCACACAGTACATATATGCACATATATACTTATTTATATGTATAAGAAGAAGATATATTTATATATGTATATATATATATATATATATATATATATATATATGTGTGTGTGTGTATGTGTGTATGTGTGGCACATGCGCGTACAAAAGTTAGCGTGTGTGATGATATGAACTTGAAGACTATCATTCCTTGTTTGTGTGTATATATATATGTTTGTGTGTGTGTGCTTGAGGTGTTTGTGCTTGTGTGTAACCTCTTTGCATTACAATGGTGATAGCGAGAGAGAGAGAAAGCGAGCGTAATAATAAATAATGCATCACCATTTTTTTTAGGAACTAATTACTCCATACTATAAATATTGCCTTTTTCTCCTCTGTATAATCATTATGATCTCCATACGTTTATTGTTCCAACCCTTTGATGTAGTTGCCATCAATGGAACATAATAGAATTTTCTTAAAATAATAATAAAAAAATTTATTTCATCTTTTATCTGCATATCAATATACATGGAATATATATATATACGTTTCATATATAATCAAATCATTTTTCGTGCTTCAGAAGTGAATTTGATATTTTGGTAATTAATTGCAGCAGTGATGCAGTACTTTTTACTCTACGGAAATTATATGTTGCTCTGATGATGCGTATGTGCTGTGTTGGTTCGTTAATCCGGTCTAATTGAATATATGTTTTTTTAGTTTCTTTGCACTTGCTGTCCACGTAGAGGAATGTGAAGGTGGTGGGAGAGAAAGGGGGGGGGGAGATTAGGAAGGGGGAGGTGCAGGGGGTAAAATGATGTAGAATTTACTTTGACTTCTAAATTTTGGAACCGATGACCAGTCCCAAATATTTGCCTTCCTTCAAAATAAACAGTTAAAAAAATGCTTTATTCTCTCAGTGATTGAAAAAATCGTCAGTTTTAATCGCTATTATTAATACTTCTGTTTGTTTGCAGCCTAAATCAACCGCCACGGTAGTTTGTGGTTAGTAGAGATCAGCCACCCGGAGTTAACAAAATCCCCGAATTAGTACCCTTTATAACTCTGGAAATATGCAACCGATCGGGATGAAACTTTGGCTTTAGAGGTTTCCCACTAAGGTCTCTCATCGTGCCAAATTTCATCGAAATCCGTTCAGCCATTCCGGAGATCCAGATATCGATTTTTGGCGGTCAGGTGATGTGGTAGGGGGTGGGGGTTGGATGGGTGAGGGACATAACATGTCTGTGGAGCAATAACGGTAAAAGATACAGCCGTGATACTTAGTTTTTCTGAAAGGTCGTACCTTTCGGGGTTTGTTTTTTGAAATAGTGAAATTTTAAAGATACAGTGGGCCATTCAAATTAGCCACCAAATTTCAAATTTCCTGATGCTCAGGTACGGACTGCTCACAACATTAAAAGAGACGCCGTTTTCTTAATGTGTGTGAATAGCAGGTGGTGTTAGGAGTAGCTGGCTGACTTACTCTCAATTATCTTAATTAAAGATTATGACACGTTGAATTTACCTACGCGGTTTTGGTTTTCGCGATCGTTGACCTACCCTAAATGAAGAGCCTCAACAGTTAGAATGTTTTCACACACACATATACATATATATACATACATACATATGTATATATATGTGTGTGTGTGTACACGTTACAAGTATGATTATGCAGCAAACGAGATGAGCTGACCATAATCACGGAGAGGCCACATAGGTCTAAGAATATTATGTTTGGCGAGTTATAACCACCATTCCTTCGTTGCCACATTCTTCTCGACCAAGGGCATTGCCATTGCAAAAAAGGACTGAAATCACGGGCAAAACCCAGCCACAAGAGAC
>NC_089789.1:36266105-36298605 GCF_040412425.1 Macrobrachium rosenbergii
TGTTGTCCTGCCCGTGGCTACATCTGAGAGTTAGAACATACTTATTATTAGCCTCACTTCTTGGGAATTATATATGCGTAGATGTGAAGTGAAGATATATGTATATATATATATATATATATATATATATATATATATATATATATATATATATATATACATATACACAGTATATATATATTTGTGTGTATATATATCTGTCTGAATTTTATATATTAATAAATATACACTATATATGTTATATAATATATATATATATATATATATATATATATATATATATATATATATATATATATATATATATTATATATATGTCTATATGAATACAGTAACAAGCAATACACACACATACAAACACACACACACACACACATATATATATATATATATATATATATATATATATATATATATATATATATATATATATATATATGTGTGTGTGTGTGTGTGTGTGTGTGTGTGTGTGTATTTATTATATTGCTTGTTACTCTATTCAAACGACACAACATGCAGTGAGACTGACTACCAATAATATCCAGACAGACGCATATAGAGAATTCATAGAAACCGAACATTGAGAACGATGAAATGATACGATATCCAACCGAGCGGCCCCGCTGAAATTATGTTTTGGATGGAAACACCAACTAGTCGAATGGAACTATTGTCTGGCTTTTAGACTATTACTACTACTACTACTACTACTCTACTACTACGGTTGCATTTCATGCCAAAAAATAAACTAAAATACAGAGGGTGTCGTTGAACTTAAGACTAGGTAAAAATACCTTTTAAAAGTCATCAATACTTTGCCTGACAAGATGAAATATATTTCTTAAAGTTTGCTTTCTTACGAGAGAGAGGGAGAGAGAGAGAGAAGGGTTATTGGGAGAGACAGACAGAGGGGGGCTTTGGGGCGGGGGAGGGTAGGATAGAAGCCAAGAGCGTGGGAAGAGAAGAAAATCAGACAATAATGCAATTACATAGTGACTGATTGACTTGAAATTCCTGTAATCCACACGCAAACATATATAAAACGCATACACACACACACACACACACACACAGGTGTCTCAATTCACTGTTTATGTTTATCTTCTTCCAAAGACCATAGAGAGAGTTATAAAAATCTGAAGGTTTGACCACCATAAACAATTTCTTAATCAAACGGTGCTTATGTAACCACTGAGGACGTTCTGTAACGGGAGATATTTGTTAAATATTGAAAACTTCATAGAAAACAGGGCCGAACATGGGAGTGAATGTTGGAAAATGTAAACCATTTATAAACATATTTTTGTTCACATAATCATGTTAAAGACCGTAAGTAATGTTATAAAATGCTGGATGTTTGACAAACATTAAAAGACGCTTCTTATAAAGGCCACAGTGAATGTTTTTCTTAAATGCTTTCAAGTGAATGTTAATAGTCATGTTGTTGTTCCTCTTATCTGATCATTTATTTTTTCCTTGCATGTTCCAGTCTGCTTATATTTGATATTATTGTTTTCCTTGACTGCACCTGCTGTTTGTCGGATTACCTTTTTTTTTTTTTTTTTTTTTCCCTTGCCGTTGGACACCTGTTGGGAGGACGTTAATCTTTTGCCTTCTCCCCCCAGGGTGTTGATCTCTCTCTCTCTCTCTCTCTCTCTCTCTCTCTAATATCTGTTTCTCTTGTATCTCTCTCTCTCTGGGACTTAATATTTGCTTCCTTGTGTTAATCTCTCTCTCTCTCTCTCTCTCTCTCTCTCTCTCTCTGGGAGCTAATATCTGTTTCCTTGTGTCTCTCTCTCCCTCCTATGAGTTGCTAATCTCTCTCTCTCTCTCTCTCTCTCTCTCTCTCCTACCTCTCTCTCTCTCTCTCTCTCTCTCTCTCTCTCTCTCTCTCTCTCTCTCTCTCTCTCCTACAAGGTGTTAAATCTTTCTCTCTCTCTTTCCTACAAGGTGTTAATATCTCTCTCTCTCTCTCTCTCAGGGAGCTAATATCTGCTTCCTGGTGTTAGTCTCTCTCTCTCTCTCTCTCTCTCTCTCTCTCTCTCTCTCTCTCTCTCTCTCTCTCTCTCTCTTGCTGCTCACCACCGAACAGAGGTTACCATTCAGATACATCTGCCAATCAGAACCAAACCAAAAGCTTCCGTGATATCGACTGCAGAGATTTACCGTCAACTAAAAAAAAAAAAAAAATACAAGCTATACTTATTCACGTTACAGTTCCTTCTAAGACTTTTACTAATGCAACCTGAAGACTCGAGAAGTAAATACCACCCCGCAGCAGAAACCATGACACTTATTGTGCAGAAATGAAATTCGGCGAGAGACGAATTTCTCGAGAATGTGCTCCGCGCGGAAATTTCTCGTCCTCGAAGAGGTGGCGATGTTTATGCAGTGCATGTTGCAGAAAGTCAAGCATTTTTAATGGGTCTCATTGCAGAAGGAATAATAACTTCTCGTCCGAGTGCAACTCGGCGTTCTAACTCCTCTGGAACGTGCTTGCAATTTCACCTCAATGAAAATCGTGCTTGTGCCTTGATGCTTCCTTTTTTCATTCAGGTAATTTTTTCTTTATTATAAGTTTTGGGTCTCGAACACTCATTTTTTTATACCTTTACTTAGCTTGCTTTTTTGTCCGTTTGTCTGTCGGGGTCAAATCTTGAGACTCAATTTTTCACCCGTTCCCTTCGTCCGATGGACTTGAAATTTTGCAGGGTTACTCAATCCTGCTGACAATACCAACCTTACATGGTCAGTAGGTCAGCAGTGACCTGTAGTGACCCTACAATGACCTCTCCCAGTCCTCAGGCTTTGTATGAAGTGAATAGGTCTTGGTATTTGTCATACAGTCTTTGACTCGGTGGAATAAGTTAATAACTCTACGGAGTTTTCAAACCTTCTTTGGCTCGACGGGATATTATAGAATAACACGCTCAATTTCGTTTGCTGCAATCGTAAATCGGTTACAATTTCTGTCAAGACTAAAAAGTATGAGATAAAAAAAAATTTTTAAGCACTCTTTTATTAAAATGCACTAAAAAATAAAAAAAGTAATTTTTTTTTTAGACACACCAGGGTTTTCTTACAATTAATCATTTCTAAAAAAATAAAAGCGTTGGCGCCAAACATGGAAGGAAATGCTACAAAAAAAAAAATTTTTTGTACCACTTCCTTCCATGTTTGGCGCCCACTCTTTCAAATTTGTAGACATGACTAATTATAAGATAGTCCTGGTTTGTCTCAAAAAATTATATTTTTACTTTTTAGTGTATTTAAATGAAAGCGTGATTAAATTTTTTTTATTAATGTGTAAGCAGTCAATTACGTTTTTCTGTCAGCGTTTTTGAAATTATATTTTAAGGTTATTATTGAAAATTTTATATTTTGTAAAATATTATATTTTGTATATTTTAATATATATATATATATATATATATATATATATATATATATATATATATATATATATATATACACACATACACATACATACTGTTTATATATATTAAAAATTACAAAATATAACATTTTCAATAATAACTCGATTTATATATTTCTTATAGTTTTAGGTTTTATACACTCGCTAGTTTATCACATGCATAAGTAACCATTTAGGTTTTTTCTAGTGGCGTATTTGAAATTACATTCTATGTTTATAAATGCATTATCCTTAATTTTAGATTTTTAAATGCGTATTTTTTTCGTTTATCACAAACTTAACATTCCATAGTATCGTCATCCAGATTTATGCAGTATCTCGTGTTTATTTCATTGGTAGGTAGGATGGGAAATATGAGGTACTAAAAGACTAACCAGGGTCTGATCAGAAATGTTTAATATGGTTCCAATATTTCTAAACATATCACATCTTGAAGGGGCAGGAAGACGCAAAGGCTTTGATTTGGGCATTTATTCTTCCAACGTTTCGTAACTTTACTGAATCACATCATAAGGATTCTAGAAAAAGAAATAGAATGCAAATTAGTTAAATGAGGCTGAAATGTAAAATTACTTGAAACCCAGTTCAACACCACTCAAAGTGAAGATACTGGATTGGGTGATCCCCAATAAATTTAACGTCAAATTATAAACTGCTGATCACTGGAATATTTGATTGCCAGTCAGTGGGTGAATGTGGATGTGTCCACCCGTTGAAATCTGTAGCAATAAACCTTGAACTATATACCTGTCAATTTGTTGGAGCATGGTTAAGTGGCTAGCAGCCTCATCCTGTAAAGTAATGTCTAAAAATTTATAACAAGCGTTAAGAGTCTGGTATTAATGGCAATAGGTCAGAATGATTCCAAATTATTTACCAGACTGGGTGAGTCATTATTTTTAAGAACGTTAGCCCTTCTTAGTCTCTCTTATGGTAAAACCGTAACGATATTCTGAGGTAAACTGAGGAGAGAAATTGAAAATATTATTACAATTGAAGTTGCTCTGTAATCTCTCATTAACACTTGCGACTCTTCGATAAATCCTTCATCTCTCGGGAGAAAAGGTTTGTGGTAGCGACAGGAGTTTCTGTGTGTGACAGTTTTACGACTATCTGTTTAGTCTCTTCGTCCCTTTAATCACAGAACTTTTCGTTCTTTTCCACGGCGGAATTTTTACCGTTTCATCCCCCTAGGTGAGCAAATAATGACAGAGAAAGGAAAAAATAAAAAAAAGAGGAAAAAAGGGGGCATTCTTGGAAGAATGAAAACTTTCCCATATTGAGCTTTCGACCCCTTTTAACCTTCGTCGAAGACGGGACGTTTTCCCGTATATTCGTTTCTTTATTCATTTCTCTCCGAGGCTTGATGGCGACTTTTGATCTCGATGTATGGAGCCGACTTTCTCGCTTGAAATCATCTTCCATACGAGAAGAAGAAGAAGAAGAGTAGAAGGATGACGATAGAAGAAGAAGAAAGAGAAGAAGAAGAAGAAGAAGAAGAAGAAGAAGAAGAAGAAGAAGAAGAAGAAGAAGAAATGGGAAAAGGAGGAGGAGGAGGTAGAGAATTCTGACATATGGAACCGACTTTCTTGTTTTAAATCATCTTCCATAGAAGAAGAAAAAAAAGAGGAAGAAGAAAGAAGAAGAAGAATAAGAAGAAGAGGAAGGAGGAGGAGAAGGAGTAGAATTTCAATATATGGAGCCAACTTCCTCGCTTTAAATAGTCTTCGATAGAAGAAGAAGAGGAAGAAAAGGAAAAAGATGAAGAAGAAGAAGAAAAAAAGGCAGAATAGGAGGAGGAAGAGGAGGACGAGGAGGAACCGACTTTCTTGCTGAAGAAGAAGAAGAAGAAGAAGAAGAAGAAAGAAGAGGCAGAGGAGGAGGAGGAGGAGGAGGAGGAGGATGAAGAAAAAGGATCAAAAAGAGAAGAAAAGGGATTCCTCTTGGCGACTTCAAAGGGAGTCCAGATATAATGCTCTCCACCTTACTGGTCCATTGAACCTGGCACTGAGGATCGTGAAGCGTGTGGCTGATGTATGTGGGTTATGGGTATGTGCGTGTGTGGGTGTTTGTGTGTGTGTGTGTGTGTGTGGGTTTTTCGTTTGTGTCACGTCTATGTATGTGATGTTTGTGATTTTTGGTATGACGTACTATTGAGCGGATGGAATACGTTTGACCATTCGTAATCATTAATTGTAACATAATTATATAATTATATTATGATTATGAAATTAATGATAATTCAGTTGTTTGCTCAAGTGATCTGTCATAAGAAAAAATTCGGCGAGAATGACAAAGAAGTCATTTGTGTGTTATGTTAATTCCACAGAGAGAGAGAGAGAGAGAGAGAGAGAGAGAGAGAGAGAGAGAGAGAGAGAGAGAGAGAGAGAGAGTAAGAATCGGCGGAATTACCGTGACACTCACTGGTCTTCTTTATCATTATCGCTGATACCCATGCTGCCATGAATAATGGTAATGCAAAACAGGGTAAAGATTGTAGTTTCAGACCATAGGGACATTACGTACCGCCGTAAAGCTCGGTCATTGGTAAATTCAAATTCACTCTACATGCATAGGGGCTATGAGTGGGAATGGTTGGCTGGGCTGGACAATAGTAATCTATTATTATTATTATTATTATTATTATTATTATTATTATTATTATTATTATACATATGTATACACACACACACACACACACATATATATATATATATATATATATATATATATATATATATATATATATATATATATATATATATATATATATATATATATATGTGTGTGTGTATATATATATATATATATATATATATATATATATACTTACCCACACACACGCACACGCTTTTAAGGCAACAGTGGATTAGCCAAAATAGCAATAAACTTTTACAGGTATTGTTAACAACATTACACACAGGACACGATATCTATCAAACAATAAACCCCTTTCATTCTTTTCGATTCCCTTGTTAGCATGGCGTACAGATATAAATGAAATCGGAAATTACACTCCAAAAAAAGGCGAATGTCAACATATTTACAGAATTATTGAAGCCAGGAAACCGGTGTTTGCCGATCATATACCTTTTTTATTTATTAATAACTAAGAATGAAGCGGTTCCTCGTTCTTCGCCTTTTTCCAAAATATTGACAAAAGCAATACGGCTAGGAAACAGGTCTTTGTTATTCTTATGTATCTTTTTATAGAAAGGAAACGAATCGTTCTTTCTTTCAGCTCGACTCTTTAATGATCCGATACTCCTATTTGTACAGCTAGTTTATTTTAGGTTGCGTTCTGAATTCAGCCGCTAAAAGATTGCTTTCCTCACTCGGGGGTTGGAAATTTCCTGCTCCACCACCTCTCCTAACTCCACGCCCCTCCCTACCTCCTGCCCACCCCCAGAAAACCCCCCAAAAGAGTCGTTGTTATGTATAAGAGAAAGTAAAATATAACTAAGGTTTACCCCTACGGCAGTACAAACAGTATATAGGTAAATAAACAAAATATGAATCCGATATATATATATATATATATATATATATATATATATATATATATATATATATATATATATATATATATATATATATATATATATACATGTATGTATATGCACATTTATATTTTTACATATATATATATATATATATATATATATATATATATATATACTGTATATATAAATCAAATCACCTCTTTCATAAAACTTTATTGAAATTCATCGATGACTTTCTTGAGATATTTTGTCACCTAGAAACCGTTACCCCTCCGCCACTGCCCCACTCCTCCCCCAATAAAAATCGTGGATCCGCTTCCCGTTCCATCTCGAATCTACTTAAATTTTAATTGACACCTGGCTCACTTATTTCCTAAATATCGTTTGCCTCCGTGAACATATTATAAGTTGCCTCCTGGACTTAGATATATCAGTTCCATATTTGATATATAATGTCACCTTCTACTGTCACTGATGTAACTATTCATACGCTCAGATAATTTCTTCTGAAGCGAGTCATAAGGTGGTAAGATTGTGTTTCGATTCATAACCGATATATTTTTTCCCCTTGGATAAGAGTTAGTGTTAAAAGAAAAATAGAACACCAAACATTTCCTATTTCTGGCCAACAGTTTCAACAGGCTCTGCTGCAATTAAGCAAGTTAGTTGTGCAATCAAATTCAGCATGTCAGGCATTCGGAATATTTAGAAAATTTTTTGTTACGTTAAACAGGTAGGCAGGCATATCATTACGATCTATTTATCAGCGGTCGGAGGAATTCACATTCCTCAAAAACACATGAGGTTGCTTTTTGACCAGGATTTGTTTTGGAAATTGTACTGCGTCGTTTTTCCTTCGCGCAATTATTTATCTTTTTGTAATGCTCATTCTCCTCTTTGTAAGACTGCATATATGCATATATGAACAGGCAAGTTATCTGCGTTGAGTCAGTTTCCAGAGATTTGGTCGTACCTTGTTTCCTATTGAACGTATGACTCATTACAGAGGATCTCTCGTACTGATGTCTCTGTTCCATCAACTGTTACTGCACTGTTTTCATTTTGAAAGAACACCTTGACGCGTGAGGCACTTCTGAATGTAATATAATACAAGTAAAAAATGCGTCGAAGTGTCTTTGGCGCAATCGAGTTTTCTGTACAGCCGCTTCAGCGTATAATCAAGGCCACCGACAATAGATCTATCTTTCGGTGGTCTCGGTATAATGCTGTGTGAGCCACGGCCCACGAATCTTTAACCACGGCCAGATGGTGTCCTGGCTTATATCGTTGCCAGAAGCACGATTATGGCTAACTTTAACCTTAATGAAAATAAAAACTACTGAGGCAAGAGGTCTGCAATTTGGTATGTTTGATGATTGGAGGGTGGATGATCAACATACCAATTTGCAGCCCTCTAGCCTCAGTAGTTTGTAAGATCTGAGGGCGGACAGAAAAAGTGCGTACAGACAGACAAAGCCGACACAATAGTTTTCATTTCAGAAAACTAAAAATGTTTGAACTGATGTGTTATTATTTCATCCAAATTACTTTTGCTATGTCACATTTAGCCTCAGTGAATTTCATCCTTCAAGGACTCTTATCGTAGTTCAGGAAGAGAGAGGCTTCTGGGCCATATTTCTTTTCGTTTGCTCTTCATTCCTGTGTCTCTTTACAGAAAGGTCATTGATACGCAGTATCGATAAAAATCGGCTACTTTTACTTCGAATTTTACTGTTTAAATTATTGGGTCTTTGATATAAGGACCACGTTTTAATCAAAACCGCCAATATCACTCTCAGTTAAAAAATGGGTTTAAAATCCATTCTCTTAATTATATATATATATAATATATCACTCTCAGTTACTTTTACTTAAAATGTCACATGCGTAATCAGTTAAAATATCACGCGTAATGCGACTTTGATCCCCAGGAGCTAGTACTAAACACGGCGAAATACATTTGACCCCCAGGGACAAAAAAACAATGTAGGTGTCTCACTGTTTCGCCGTGTTTAAACTAGCTCCTGGGGGAATTATGCATACATACATATCATATACACACATGTTGACACACATATATATATATATATATATATATATATATATATATATATATATATATATATATATATATATATATATATATATATATATATATATATATATATGTATATATTATATATTGCATTCTCTTCATTATAACCAACACATCATTCTCGGGGCAAGTTCTTACAGGAATCATGTTTCCTCTCTACAGCAACCTCAGAAAATCCTGTTACACCAACACTTGTGTCTCTAAGGCATCCAGCAAATGCTGGTACGAAGACCCTGTTAGACAAATATCGTGCTTCTCGATGGAAACTCGTCTCGACCAGTTCGTGTAACCGAGTTACTTCTGTTGTTGTAGACATCGCGATATCTGCTCCCTTGCCGATTTCCAGTAGTGTTCTCTGGCTTCTGCTTTCTTATTCAAGCTCTTCTTCCTCCTGAATAGCATTTTATGTCTTCCTGTCTCATATACGATTTATCAGAGGTCTCCACGTCTATTTTGTATACGCTTCACAATCGTCGCTAGATTTTGCTAACGGGTTGAGAAAGTTAAGTACGCCTTAGTTTAACCACACCACTGAGCTGATTAACAGCTCTCCTAGGGCTGGCCCCGAAGGATTGGACTTATTTTACGTGGCTAAGAACCAATTGGTTACCTAGCAACGGGACCTACAGCTTATTGTGGAATCCGAACCACATTATAGCGAGAAATGAATTTCTGTCACCAGAAATAAATTCCTCATTCTTCACTGGCCGGCCGGAGAATCGAACAGTGCTAGCCGAGAACGTTATCGACCAGCCAAAGAGGAACTTTGAAATAGCTCCGTTACTATTAGGTAGATACTTCTTTATACTTATATATCTCTCTCTCATTAATCTCTTTCTGTTCTCGTGTTACGGTTGACGGTAGAGAATTCCAGCAGTTATTTTCCAGAAGCACCCAGAATTACACTCTGAACATCACACCTTCCAACCGCAGGACTTTTCCATCATTCAGTTTTCCAGGATCCCTATAATATAATTTTCTCTCTTTTGTGAAAAGGGCCTCTCTATTCCTTTAGAAGAACAACTTGCGGAACGTCATTCTTCCTCTTCCTGGACTGGCTAAGCTAAGCCTTCAGCTCAAAAGTGAGGTAGAACAACAACAACACAAAATTCAATAGGCTCTGAATTGTTGTCGGGTTTGTTGTTCTTCATCCTGTGTTGTCAAAATGAAATCTGAAGATAAATGTTAAGTGTTACCGGAAAACGAAAGTTATTTTAATGTGTATTCAGACAACGTCCCGGAAGGCCTTCAGTTTTAAACAAAGACAGCGATTTTTTTTTTCTCAGCAGATAAGAGTCTTTTAAACTGAACCAGAGACAGATCAGAACAGAATATCCCCTTTCATTTTAAAGGTCATTTGCTCGTGTTGTTGCTCAGTTTTGATTTATTTTCAATGAATTTATTTCTTCATCTTTATGTTGGTTTATCTTTATTTGTTATTTTCTTTTCAGCATTTTCTCATTTTTATGTTTCACTTTGGGGATCTTATTGTGCAGCGGCTTAATTCACAGGACAGTGTAACAATGTAAGTTCCGTTTTTTCTGCATATTATGAAAAACAATAAACATATTAGTAACAAACCCCTGTTTTTTATAGTATCATCTCATATAGCGTAATTTCACTAATAAACATACTAATAGTAATGATCCCCTTTTTCCACAGCACCGTCTTTACGGCCTGACAGAGAACTTCAAATAATTACTCTTAATTTTACTGAGCCTCATAAAATCGAAACTCACACAAACCTCGGAGCATTACCCCTGCAGTTTCACCACTTGACACGAAAGCGGACTTAAAAATGTCTAATTTTTTCTCCTCCGGATATAAAATACATTCAAACCTAATAAAAAAAAAAAATGAACGTTTGTAGATGGGCGTCTATCCCAAGACATCCCATCATAGACAGAGTAATATTTTTTATGGCCTGAGGTCTTCAACTTTCTACCTTCGTGTTAGTGTTTGTGATCTGCCTCCCTCGAGGGAGAGGGGGAAAAATTGTTCCTGTCGCGGTATACTTTTGTTTTTGGGTCGTTGTCGGTTTGCGCTTTTAGTCGTTATTACATTGTTCATTTGTTTTTCGTTTTGTATTTCTTTTAGCTGCGTAGCAAAAGCGTGTGAAGGGCCAGTAACTTATCCAGGACTCTTAAAGGAACGGTTACTGAGGAATGTGCCATTCTCTCTCTCTCTCTCTCTCTCTCTCTCATACACACACACACACACATACACACACAAAAGTTTACACACATGCGTTAATTATTATTATTATTATCTCAAAGAACAGAATTTGCAATTCTCTCTCTCTCTCTCTCTCTCTCTCTCTCTCTCTCTCTCTCTCTCTCATACACACACACAGATACATTTATTATTATTATTAAAATAAAAATGATAAAAATAAACCAATACAGGCAGCTCAGACATTTAAAAAATTACTTATCGTAACTCCAACACAACCAAGAGTACACAGCTTCCACTCTCTCTCTCTCTCTCTCTCTCTCTCTCTCTCTCTCTCTCTCTCTCTCTCTCTCTCTCACACACATAAACACCCGCATACACACGTACACACCCACACACACGCACGCAAAAGCTCACACGCAGATATTATTATTATTAGTAGTAGTAGTAATAAAGTAAAAGTAATAAAAAACACTATAAGAAACTGAGACATTTTAAAAATTACTCATCAAAACGAAAAGAATAAAACACATCCCAACCGCCTTGCAGATACCACGAATTTGAGTATTACACTTCAATTTACTCACAGCCCCACCAAGAGTACACAACTTCCATGTCTCTCTCTCTCTCTCTCTCCTCTCTCTCTCTCTCTCTCTCTCTCTCTCTCTCTGCTCCGCCCTGTGCCGCGACTCCATTACTGGGGACTTCTACCAAAGTCCATTTAACAATTAACATCTCGAATCCGGGAAGTCTCGGCGGACTTAATTGTCTCCCCGGAACCAGCGTTTGCCCGAAACAACTTTCCGAAGGCACTCGTCGTTATTATCACGAATTAATTTTGGGTGTCGGAAGGAAGTCGTTCGCTCGCTCGGGTGTTGTGTGTGTGTGTGTGTGTGCTTGAGAGAGAGAGAGAGAGAGAGAGAGAGAGAGAAGAGCGAAGTAGGGAGATAAATAAGTGCAATGGCCTGTTGGGAAAGTTTGGGTACTTCGCGTAGGATAGTGTTTCTCGATGTGTAGGCATGCAAGCAAGTAACGCAGTCACAAATGTACGAATGCATGCGTACATATACACGTGTATATATAGACACATATATATATATATTATATATATATATACATACATACATATATGTATATAAAATTCTCATATGAGGGTGTTTCTCGATGTGTATACACGTGTATATATAGACACATATATATATATATACACATGTATATATACATATATATAAATATATGTATATATTTATATTATACACACACACACACGCATATATATATATATATATATATATATATATATATATACACAGTATATATTATGTATAAAATAACACATCATTTGTATTCAAGGAGGAAAGCCAGAGCCCAGAGAAACGTTGTTTTGGACATAACTAAATTAAATATAAGAGATTAATCATTCAGACGCAGAGGGAACCACTGACCTTAAAGTTATATGCATCAGCTGCTAATACAATAACAGTTACCTAATTAGTTCTGTGAAGGGCCGTAGCCACCATATCTTCCCTCGAGGTCAAAACACATTTTTTCATTCCCATATTTCTCCCTTTTTATGGGGGGAGAGGGCGCCTGGGGGCGCTGATCCCATACAAGGTCATTCCGCTGCCCATTCCTGTAACATTTCATTGCAACTAAATACCTGTATTTCGCAGATTAATTAAGGTTCAAATGGTTTCATTTTGAGGTACTTTTTTTTTTTTCTTTGGGTGAACCTGCAGCCTTTTCCCGTACGAAGCAAATGTTGGCGGAACCCTTTGATTTCATTATTCCCGGTTTAATATTTCATCCGAGGTAATATTCCGCGATTCCCTGGGACATTCAATAGCGTTATGAAAAAGGAAATAACCCTTTATTCGAAATGAAACACGGTTTCGAATGAGCTATTTTCAAAATGTATAATCATTATTGTTTGCAATAAGGCCTGGCCGCTCCGAAAGTAACGAGGAGAATTTGATATGGGCATTAATGACACTCTTCCTCTTCGTGCAGGAAAAATTAATTATGAAGCTTTTGACAATAAAAAAAAAAAGAATATGAGATGTTTCTGAAATTATACATTCCGAAAAAAATAACAGCGCCTCTGTTTGTAGCGACTCATTGAGGGTCTACATTTTGTTTGCCCATTAACTAAGTAGGAATCGCAAATTGCAATTTGGAATGTGGGGATGATGATTATGATGGAGAAATTGTGATTTGGAAATTATAAGTGGAATTATGAAAATGATATTTTATAACTGCGAGATGGAAATTATATGTTCAGTGAAATTAATTTAATTTCTTTGTGTAGGGATGAAACGATATTTGGAGTAAATTGTCAAAAGGTTAGTAGGAATGACTGAAATGATAAAATTGATATATATTTAATAAGGACGGAGAAACTGTATAATAGGAAAAGTAAATTTTAGGATAAAAAATATAGTAGGATTAAAATTTTATGGTGATAATTTCAGGATAAAAATAATAGGATATCTGGAATTATATTTATTCATTATGGTAGAGAGGATTAATATGGAGAAAGTATAATTTGAAGAGTAAAAGGAAATGATGAAATTAATGTAATGTAATCAGAATGGGAAAATGGAATGATAATAGAAATAGATTTTATTTAAGAGGATAGAGATGATATATCTGGAATAAGCAGGTGTGTATATATATATATATATATATATATATATATATATATATATATATATATATATATATATATATATATATATATATATATGTATAAATACACATACATATATATATATATATATATATATATATATATATATATATATATAAATTATAATTTCGAGATTACCTGTGAATTGATAAGAGGGGAAATGTGATGATACCTGAATAAAAAATTGAGCTCCTGTCGTAAAATTACCTGGATTAAATTATAATTAGGAGGGTAAGAAAGATTATCAGAGGAATGAATTACAATTTGGAGGGTAAAAGTGTAATAATAGGATTATATATAGTGAGATCCAGAGAAGGAAATAAAATGGTATCTTGACTCAGGTATAAATCCTGTTGCAAAAGTTTTATGCTATCAGGAATCAATTCGAATATAACGGTTAAAAAAAAAAAACAGTCCAGTTTTGGAGAGGAGATAATATTGAGCGACAGCAGTGATACATTACATTTCGACAGAAATGTGTTTCGATGGAAATATTGGGAAAGAAAGAAAAGAGAATTTTACTTGACAGAAACTATTTGATTATAAAAATAACTCATAAATAGGAAAATATAGCTAAATCAAGAACAGGAAGAATGATTGTCTCTGATAAAGGAATGACGATGAATAATAATAAGGACAAGAGAAATAAAGCGACACGCGAACGAAACTAATTAGGAGAATGATAATAATGCATGTTAAGCTGACATAAACGAACTTCGATTCGGACAAAGCGACAATTGAAATGATGAAAGAAATAAACGATAATTCACATCATACACGTTATCTTAGGGAGAACAGTAAGAAGTTGAAAACTTTATGGAAGTTGTGGATGAAAACATTTCAGGAATAACTTCTACCAAATAAATAACTGTAAATGCTGTTATATATTTGTAAAGCAAATGAGGTTCGACAAGAAATATTAAAAGTTACATCGAAGAAATCAAAACCTCCTTTTGAATATTTATTTTATTTACTCTTGATTCGTGGATTTACAGATTTCATATTATCTGTTTATCTACAGATTTTTATTCTCTCTTGTCCTTATTGATAAAAAAGAAGTATATTGTATCAGAAATGAATAAAAATTCATGATAAGAAGATTCTAAAATATTGTAGTGCTGAAGATACTTTGAGACACATTTATTACATATTCTAGAAGGGTTACAATTTTCGTAAGTACATCTTCAACGCGTTTTAAGGGACTTTTATCGTGTATTACATTTTTTTATCGTGCATATTTTAGCTCATGACTGGTCAACACACGCTGACAAATAAGAATGTTATTTACTGTAATTCAAATATAATTTTATTTCGCTCTTTCGCACTCCCTTTAGATACTCAAAAAATATTCAGTCATAGTTTATACGATTTAATTGTGATTTTTTTTTTATTCTCCATTCGATTTACGATTTTTAACATTTCCTTTTGACTGTTTTTTGACATCCTGAAACGAATATATATCGCGTCTAAAACTTGAAGAGTCGAATAGTTGAAAGGTCCTTTGTAGCCTTTGCATTTCTCTGATGTGAGGAGACGCTGTCATTAGTTTGCTAACAGCCTTCCTTTTATATCTGTTTGAGAATAAAAGGCTTTGATTTCATTATCCTCGAAGTGATGTTTCCCGAGAAAATATTTCATGAGTGATATTTCCCATTCGCTTTATCTCTACTCAAATTGAATTCGTTTTCGAATCCGGTTTTTGACGGAAAGTGTATTCGTTGTTATTTGCAACGATGAGAAACTGTTTTTCCTCCCATGAAGAAAATCCACCATGCAGGAAGTAATGGCACTGAGCTTGGCATTCATGAAATTGTTTATTAATTTTTTTGTGGGGGGGGTGGGCATAAGTGATATTCTTGACGTGGTTAAAATTCTGAGATTTGAAATTGTGAAAATCACACCACCGCTTTTAAAATATTTGATAATCGTCTCGGAAATTTAATATTTGTTTTTATAATTCTTTATGCGAAATAACTTCATTATTCTGAATTGGGGTATCTACATGGAAGTTTGAATTTTATGAAATAACTTAGTGAATTTGAGGAGGAGTAATTCCATGTATATTTGAATTTTATGAAAGGAGTTTTGTGTAGCAACATATATGAATGTAAGCCAGCCTTTTAATAAAATTGAATAAAATGACCATTTCTACATAATATTTGTTGACATTAATTTTTATTTTAAAAAATTTGGAATTTTGTGTGGGATCATTTGCATGGACATCCAAATAATTATATCAGCGAAGATTTGCCCAGAATTCAGTATAATGCTTGAATTATCGCAGTACACATTGTACACTCGGAGTTGACGACCATTAATGTACAGACACCAGTTATTTACCATGATTTAGTCAGTCATTCTTTGACAACGGGGAATGCACATAGTTATGGCTTTGAAACGAAACCCTGAAAGCTCAAAAGTCTGTAGCTCTCTGGTTTCAGAAAGGCTCAGTTTTGGGTTCAGTTTTGCCTGCACAGGCCGACTGTGCAGGCATAACTGCGCAGGTGCAACAGGGCGTCAGTGGGTTCAGTTTTGCTGCACAGCCCGCCTGTGCAGGCATAACTGCACAGGTATAACTGGGCGTCCGTGGGTTCAGTTTTGCCTGTGCAGGCATAACTGCACAGGTGTAACTGGGCGTCCGTGGGTTCAGTTTTGCCTGCACAGGCCGACTGTGCAGGCATAACTGCTCAGGTATAACTGGGCGTCATTGGGTTCAGTTTTGCCTGCACAGGCCGAATGTGCAGGCATAACTGCACAGGTATAACTGGGCGTCATTGGGTTCAGTTTTGCTTGCACAGGCGGACTTTGCAGGCATAACTGCGCAGGTATGACCAAGCGTAATTATGTGTGTCACAGAGAGAGAGAGAGAGAGAGAGAGAGAGAGAGCCGATTTAATTGTTAGCAATACTGGAATGGAGCCTCCGAAACTCAACCTTGTTAATTTTTTTAATGCAGTTGATTAAAATTCCTTGATTTGACAAAGAAGTAAGTTCAAATCTTGTCTTCGTTGTTTTGCACCTATGTAGATGAGACACATTTTATTTTAGATATTGTTATAATAATAATAATAATAATAATAATAATAATAATAATAATAATAATAATAATAATAATAAATAATAATAATAAAATAATAAAATACAATTAATTAATCAATAATAATAATATTTTATCATTTTATCATAAAAAGATAAAAAACAGTTTATTGATATAATCATAACATACATACACACACACACACACACACACACACACACACATATATATATATATATATATATATATATATATATATATATATATATATATATATATATATATATATATATATATACACACACACACACACACACACACACACACATACGAGGAACGATCTCAGCACATTCCTATCCTACCCATTGTGCTACTGTTGACCTAACTTGCGAATTTAGTACTTTCTAGTATGGAGTCAAGTGCTATACATTTCAGGAGGATGTGGAGATAGAGAGAGAGAGAGAGAGAGAGAGAGAGAGAGAGAGAGAGAGAGAGAGAGAGAGAGAATATTTCATGTTCAAACGGAAGAGGGCCACATGGAGATTACCCATATCATTTTGAGGTGAAACCATTAATCGAATATTTCCTCTCTCTCTCTCTCTCTCTCTCTCTCTCTCTCTCTCTCTCTCTCTCTCTCTCTCTGTGGCCGTTTTTAGCTAGAGACGACATTTATTTTGAAAAAAAAAATGTTCTTGTACTATAAAACTATATAATTTCTCAGTTTTTATATTTTTAATGACATTGTACAACTCCTAACGAACAATTCCTTTAACAGACTTTTCCCCTTCAACTCTAGAATGTAAACTGTGATTTTCTTTTTAATTTACTTCTTTTTTCTCGAGTTCCAGAACTTGACTTTTGTGCCTCTAATTACAATCCCAGATTCTAGAATTTTTATTTTCACGCGCTGACAAAGTTACTGGAGTTTTCTTCCTTTAGACAAACTTAGGGTTTTAGAATGATGTCTCATGCGTGTTGCGAGACTTGAAAACTCAAGCGTTTGAGAAGTATATTCATGCTCTGCAATATTAAGATGCCAGAATTCCAGCATTTTTTCTTTTATTTTGTAGAATCCAATTCTTTGTCCTGGTAGCATTTGATGCTGAAATTATGTATTCTTGGAAACATCTTTAAATATGGAAATGCAGAACATGCCATATAAATAAAACAAAGGGTTGACATTTGAGGTCTAACTCGACTCTTGACAGACCCACATTCGATAGCAGACACGCTTTTATATATATGTGTATATGTATATAAATGTGCGTGTATTTATTCGCATGTGTGTTTGTTGACAGGTACTTTGGGTTGATAAGATTATCAAGTGAGATGCTGCATCACCGTTATGGTAATGGTGTGATTAAATGACTGTGTCGGAGGTTTATTTTGTCCATTTTATAAAGGAAAAAAATGATAGAAAGTGGAGTCTAATAATCACAGGGTCATAATGTTTCATAGTATACCATAAGTGATGTATTGTAGACATGAGTAGGAGAGGAGGATCTGGAAGGTGCTGTATGGATGAAGTAAATGTCCCACTGGTAAGGAAGGGCCCTAATGTCCAGTAAGCAAGATTGCATGCGAGATAAAGGTGAATGCACAGTGTTTGCAAGGAGTTTCGTCACGCTACTGGTGAACCTTGTGCAGAAATGCACGAAGCACCTAAGGTTGAAATTGCAAAAGCTATTGGGCAGTATCAGTATGAAACTGACATCGACCACTGTGCCATTAGGTCTGGAGCCTCTCTTTGACAGAAGAACCCCTTAATTAATTTTGTTTCTATCTTTTGCAAGCCGTTACTGGGATAACGATTTCTACCTCCATCGTTAGGGGAGGTTAAAGCACACAATTGAGCTTCGCAAGACTTTTTTTCCTCATCGAAGAAGCCATTTTGTACCCCGAGAAATGGGGTATCTGGTATATCTCAGGAGGTTACTGATGAATGGCGCCGCGAGATGTATGACTCGGGGAATCCTGCAATATCAGTAATTTCTCTGTTCCTTCACTTTTAGCCTGCAATTTTTGGCCTGCCATTTTGAAATACAAAGGTTGGCCTTGTTCGCATTCCTGAAATCATTATTATTACGAAAGCGTGTGAAGACGAAGCTGGCTGGAGTATATGCCGTGTAATGCCTGAAGTTCGTGTGTTGCCTTTATGGGGGCGAGATTATCAGTTTTAAGATGTAATCCACTTTGCGCTTCTCGCTCCTTGCTTCTCAGGTAGCCTCACTGACTTAGAGATCACCTCGTCTGATCTTCTGAGATTTAGTTTTTGACGTATTTCCCGATGAACTTCCCTGCAGTATTTGATTATACTTCAAAGGAACAGCTGCTCGCTCTAGTAGCTCCTAGGTCTTATTGTGATCTATGTCCGTTCGCACTTGACCACCCCCATAGCGGCGCACAGTTGAAATTCTGAAACCACAAGGAACAAATATTCTTTAGGACACCAGGCCTCTTTGTGACTCGTTACCACTCATGAAACACCTCGAAGATCGTAGAGCTATAATATGTAATCCCAGTCCGACAATGGGCCGAGGTCATGTATCCATCTGTGTTTGTCAGTCTGTACGAAAAATCTCTCAGCATAACCCACGGAGCAGGAATACGTTATAGAATTGAATTGAATTGAAAATGGAATTTAGGCCCAAGGCCAAGCACTGGTACCTATGAGGTCATTCAGCGCTGAAATGGAAATTGATGATAAAAGGTTTCAAAGGTGTAACAGGAGGAAAACCTCGCAGTTGCACTATGAATCAGTCGTTAGGAGGGGTGGAAAGTAAGATGGAAGAAAAAGAATATGAAAGGAGGTACTGTAAAAGGAATGAAAGGGGTTGCAGCTAGGGACCGAAGGGACGCTGCAAAGAACCTCAAGTATGCCTACAGTGCACCGCATGAGGTGCACTGGCGGCACTATCCCCTACGGGGTTAGACAAAGGTTTGACCGACTAGATCCGGACTTGGATCGAGAAACGGAACCATGACCTTGCATAGCGTTGGCGGAGGTTTGCTTTCTGTGAGTGCTTTCAAGTTCTGGCATTTTTGGCTCCGGATTTGCCTTGGTGTGCTTTCAGGTGCTTGAAAATTAATCTTTACCATTTAACACTTTTTTTTTTACCGACTCATAAATACACGTCATTATTTACGATTATCTATTATATTCAAGCGAAAAAGTTTTTTTCTCTTTTTTAACCAATGCCTGCTTTTTTTTGTACAAAAAATATGAAGCCTCATTTATTTCATATAAATCTACCTTTTCATATTCATTTGTACACGGAATTAATGAAGTTGATTTGGTATCATATTGCATGTGTTAATTCAGTTTCCCCTCTTATCAAAGCTGATTTGAAAAGTAATTAACAGTTAACGTATCAGCATGTTGATATGAATTACTGTTATATATATACATACATATACAGTATATATATATATATATATATATATATATATATATATATATATATATATATATATATATATATATATATATATATATAATATATATATATATATATATATATATATATATACTCATATATATATATATATATATATATATATATATATATATATATATATATATATATATATATATATATATATATATATATATATAATATATATATATATAATCTATAATCTTACTTATACACGTGTGACCTCTCTAATATACAAGAATATTAAGTCCCAAATATCGTTTAATTCTAATTTCGATTTCACTCTTCTTTGGAAATAACTTACATCCAAAGGGAATTACTCTTGACGCATGTTTCTTTATTTCAGAGTTATATTCAAAGGTGTAGCGCTGCATGCACGCAAGCCTTTGATATTCAGCAACGCTGCAATGTTGCAGAGAGAAATGATTGACACCATTAGACAAGATGCATCAGCACTTCACGAGAACAATAATTCTCCACCAGCTTATTTGTTGAATAATGACAATTGCGTTTTGCAATCTAAGCTGGGGAGTTATATCTCTGCATGAATTAATATCTCTTAGAGCTGTTATTGTTATATCCAAATTCTGTTTGTCCATTTTCCAAATCTGTCACTCACATGAAATTATTGCACTAAATTCATTACTTATCTACAGCAGTGAACAGACTGTAGTTGAGGAAAGATTCATGAAGCTGTTTTCTTCAAAATTGTGCTTTTTTTAATAATCTTGTTCTTGTGTGTTCTTGCATGCAATTGGCTTGTACATGACAAGATTTTTCTTATAAGTTCATATGTCGATGACTATTTTAGTTTTTTGTAAAAGAAAACTATTGAGATGGCTATTTGTCTGTCCGTCCGCACGTTTTCTGTCCGCCCTCAGATCTTAAAAACTGCTGAGGCTAGAGGGCTGCAAATTGGTATGTTGCTCGTCCACCCTTCGATCATCAAACATGCCAAATTGCAGCCCTCTAGCTTCTTCTTCTTCTTCTTTTAACGTGCTTTATTCCCATTTTTGTATGGGGTAAGCTGCCTTCTTTGAAGGACTTTTGATTTGGCTTTAGGGGTAGACCTGTGGTCTCGATCGGCTGCCCTGCCTGACATCGCTTAGACCCCGGTACGTATGTTTCATGTATCATACCCGATTTCTTCCCAGCAAACATGGTATGGCGAGAGTTCGAGACGTGTGAGATGTTTGTTATGTTTTTAGAAGGTGTTGTAGTGGCTTTGTTTTGTGTGTGTATTTAGTCTGCAACATCCATTTGCTTTTTAAGCAAACCTGTCCGTTGATAATCCCGGGATGTCTACACGGATAGCAAAGTGTCTGCCTCTCTGATCAGTCGGCTGCGGTTTGAACCCGCGCCACAGACCTCTACGAAGTCCGAAGCTTAAACCGACTTCGAGGCTCTAAATTGCAGCCCTCTAGCCCCAGTTTTTTGTTTTATTTAAAAAGTTAAAGTTAGCCATGGTCTCGCGTCTGGCACCGCTATAGGTGCCAAAAACACAGGCCACCACCGGCCACGGCTGAGAGTTTCATGCAACATTATACGCTGTACAGAAAACTCGATTCCTTCGGCGCATTTTTTACTTGTTTTTATTGCATAAAATATATTAATAAAATTCTAATATCCTATAAAACTCTGTATTCGAACATTTATTATTTGGTGTAATCTGGTGTATCTAAATGGTTATGATATATTGTGGCATTATATGACAGATAATTATTTCAAATTATGATTTAGTGGTGTAATCTAGCATAACTTACCAGTATTAGCATATTGCTCTGCAATATCATTTATATTTATCTCATACCTTCTTTAATTGTAAATATCACAGTATACTTCAAGCAACTGAATTATACATCTTATAAATTTTTTTTTTCTTAATTCCATCTTTTTCTTCTTTAATTTTTTCGATTTTCTTCGCGCACGATTTATAAGTTATAACATATTGTGACACTATCATTTATATTTATCTCATGCCTTCTTTAATTGTAAATAATATCGCAGCATACTTCAAGCAACTGAATTTCACATCTTATCCCTTTTTCTTTCTTAATTCAATCTTTTTCTTCTCCTTTCCTTGTTCTTATTTTTCTTCGCGCACGTGTGCTCACCGTCGAAAGTTCATTACCTAATAGAATCGTATGTTTTCAAGGGAATCTTTTAAAATGGCGCACCATCTCGCTCCAATTACCTGTATTATAACGGCGCTGTTTCTTTGGTTAATTAATGTTATTTAGCGAAATTACGAGAGCATTAAGCGGCACTGCAAAAGCATTAAGGGAATTCGTATCTGGCCCAGTTTTTTAAAGGGGAGATTCATCTGTTTATTTTCCGATGAAAAGATATTCTCTTTAGCAATATGGCGATTAAGTTGGGATACAAACGCGCACATATACTCTACACACACACACACACACATATATATATATATATATATATATATATATATATATATATATATATATATATATATATATATATACTGTATATATATATATATATATATGTGTGTGTGTGTGTGTGTGTGTGTGAAAGTATGTGTTAATAATATAAGAGAGAGAGAGAGTATGTACTTGGTCTTTAATTTTCATATTTGCCTGGTCTTTATATATATATATATTTATAGAAATTTATATATATATATATATATATATATATATATATATATATATATATATATATATATATATATATATATATTTTTTTTTTTTTCCTCCATTAAGATAGTTGCTGATGAAGGTGTTACCCTCTCGGCTTTCATTAAGTATTTAGAGGATGAAGCTGCCAGCCCCATACTATTATTCACCCTAATTGCGACTCACTAAAGCCATACACTCACCAAGTACATAGTTCAGAGCCTAGGTCAAGAAAGGCACAAAAAGATTTAAAGGTAAGTGCCCGAAGCATCCTGCCCCTCTTGGGAATCGAACCCCAGCCCTTAATTAAGACCAAATCCCGATCTTGAAATACCTAATTTACCTAAAGCTTCTGATAAAATTCGCCTCTTCTCCTCAATGCGTAATTTTGGTCATTTTTTCATTCTCTTTACCCTGTGAACTTGGAGTTCTTATTTTTCCGTTGTTCCTCTTGCAAGTGGTGACTTTTGGCCCTTTTACCTGTGTTTCAAATTTAAAGATCCGGAAGTCTCATTTATACATTTCAAGTTCTTGATCTATCATTGTGAAAATTGGCTGCTGCGTTTTATGTGGTATTATGCAACTTCCGTTATTACTAGAGTTCTTCATTGGAGGGGTGGGTAGAGCTCTGGGTTAGCACGCCGTTGGCCCAGCGTTCGACTCTCCGACCGGCCAATGAAGAATTAGAGGAATTTATCTCCGGTGATAGAAATTCATTTCTCGTCATAATGTGGTTCGGACTCCACAGCAAGCTTTAGGTCTCGTTGCTAGGTAACCAGTTGTTTCTTAGCCACGTAAAATAAATCTAAACATTCGGGCCAACCCCAGGAGAGCTGTTAATCAGCTCAGTGGTCTGGTTAAACTAAGATATACTTTTTCTCAAGGACTAGTAGTTTTCACTACATCATCAATACAATTTTTATTTCAAGAGTCAGTCTTCTACCAGCTACTCAAAGCCTGGTAACGCAAGACTAGAACTTCAGCTGGTCCTGGTTATTTATCAGTGTTCCTTCTACTTCTCAGCCATCTTGAGGTATAATACAACACCTACGACGGACTGGTTCAAGACAATTTTGTTTAATATTTAACCTTTGTGCTCTCTCATACTTACCAGTGGTATTTTCAAGCGTCAAACTTCAATATCCTGGGTCGTTCATCAGTCAGAAACGTCGCCAGTCAATATCTTGATTAAGTAAGGGATGTTGCCAGAAGCAGATCACCTTTGTAATGTTCTAAACTTACCTGTGTTATCTTCAAATACCAAAATTCAGTTTCGTGGGTGGTCATTCATAAGTCTTAAATGTCACCGCTGAATATCTTATCTCGATTCAGTAAGGGGTGTTGCCAGAAGCAGATCGCCTTTGTAATGTTTTAGACTTACCTGTGTTATCTTCAAATACCAAAATTCAGTTTCCTGGGTCTTTCGGTGGTCTTAGATGTCACCAGTGAATATCTCGATTATTACAAGGAATATTGCCAGGAGTAGATGTAATATTACAGGTCAGGGGGAAGCTGCTTCTTCCAGATATGCATAGGACTCTTAAGCAGTCGTTTCCTCTTTCGTGTATAGGACTGACTATTCTTCAGTGTTATTCTAACTTCTCCGAGATCTGAAGTATCTAGTTTTCCTTGATATTATAATTTATGATTTGCATTCCGTCTAGTTTTTTTAAAGGCATTATAACAAATTTTTTTTTATTTCTTGCAATCATAGCAATCAGTCTCCAATTCATCTAGTTTTTTTTTCATGGAATTATCATAAAAACATTCTTTTTTTTTTACAAGATTTTTATGATATGACAAAATGTATTTCCTATTCGACTCGTTTTTCATGTATGTGTAATGTATTGTTTTCATTTTATCTAATCTTTTCATGGAATTGTAAGAAACTGTTTCCATTTTATCAGCACCGTACTTGCAACTTCTGTCCTTACGAATAATGTTGCATATATATATATATATATATATATATATATATATATATATATATATATATATATATATATATATATATATATATATATATATATATATATATATATATACACACATATAAATATATATATATATATATATATATATATATATATATATATATATATATATATATATATATATATATATATATATTATACTATATATATATATAATAATAAATAGATTCACTCTCCCTTACTCTGTTAGCTGCCGAGCCTCATTCCGCACTACTGTCGCTTGCAACAGAGTGTCGGGATGTGTTGCAAGTTTCAGTGTTGCTTGTTCTTTTACAAGGAGCGGACGATGACATCCTGAAGTTCAACAGTCCTCTGCATTTGGGCTTTGGACCAGCAAGAGCCCACATGTGACTCGTGGCAGTAATCTGATCGATCTTCAAACTCTCGAATCTGACTTCAGAGAGTGTTAGGTAACAACTTCATTGACGTTTATCGTTTAATTATTACTGCGCGTTGTGCGCGTGCGCGGCTGGAACAAGACCCCCGGTAATGACCTCCCTCCCCCCCACAACCAGTAATCCTCTTCACCCTCGTCCTACACGGATGAAGTCAAAAAGCCAAACCACTCAGCCACCGTCGCTGGCGAGTGAAATTTGCCTCCGCACATTCTAAATCTTTGCAATAACATTTGCGCTAATGCACTTTCATCCTATCTTACGTTCGCGTAATTCTGATTAAATGTCGCTATTAACAGCTGCGGGAGAGAAACAGCTATTAGAATGAGGATTTACACTTCGTGGAAATCACGGGCTGTTTCGAGTCGCTGCTGTTTTTGTTGTTGTTTCGCTGGAAAGAACAACACTCGGCGAATATCCAAACGAAATGATGGATAAATGATGCAGCGTTTTAAGCCTCGTCTCTCAGAATTGATGTCGAAGCTCCTTCGAAAATTGCGCGATGATATTAGGCCTTGCATTTGTAATATTCAATGTTGTTTCGATTCACTTTACGAACTGCCCACGAGAAGATTACTGTTTTTCGTTTTTTTAATTTATTTTTTATTTTTTTTTAAGGGATTTATAGTTCATTCATTTGCTTGAAAAAGGACCATCTCAGTGTTGATGATTATTATTTTTGTTATTTATTTTTCTTTTTAATTTGCATCAAGTTTTTATAGACGTTTCTAAGTAGTTGAATTAAATCAAGAGGAGTGGGGTCCTACATCTTAAAATGACGCAGATCAGCATAATGAGGACAGAAAGAAAATAATTTTTGATTAAAAAAAATCTTTGGAAATGATGAAAGGATGGATTAGAGTAATTAAGGTTTTTTTTGGGCGATCTTTGCTACTAAATAAAAATTGGCTAAGCGTATAGTTTTAGGAAGGTGTCACAGAAGCGATAGAAAGATAGGCTTCGATACAGAGAAATTTATAGTTGTGGAGAGAGACTTTAAATATATAGATTTTTGGGGGGAATTGGAAAGAGACTTTTCATATTATTTTTTGGGAATTGGAAAGAGACTTTAAATATATAGATATTTTTTTAGAATTTGAAAGAGATTTTGAACATATGGATATTTTTTTGGAATTGGAAAGAGACTAAATATATAGATATTTTTTTAGATTTTGAATGAGACTTTAAATATATAAATATTTCTTTGGAAGTGGAAAGAGACTTTAAATATGCAGATATTTTTTGAGAATTGGAAACAGACTTTGAATATGTAGATATTTTCTGAAGTGGGAAAGACTTTAAATATATAGATATTTTTACGGAATTGTAAAGCGACTTTAGATATACAGATTTTTTTTTGGAAATAGAAAGAGACTTTAAATATATATAGAGTTTTTTCCAAGTGGATTTTGGTGATATCTTTTTATCTTCTGTACAAAACTATTTTCATTTTATAACACAAAGAAACACCTTTACGTACAATAAGTGAGGTAAAATATTTTAATGTTCCTCCAGGTAATAATATATAATTACACCTTCATAAACATTTCGTAATTCATTTTGAGGCCTGCTTTTTCCCATGGCTTATGCATTGCTTATTTTCTTTTCCTGGTTATTTGTTACGAGCTTCCGTATAATTCATTTAAACTCTGCAGTATTAGTATGCATCGTAAAAGTCTGTGCAACGTGATTGGCAGGTCATAATAGGCTAGTTTTTGTGATTGACAGATAATAAATCCAGTAATATACATGAGTAATTCACTATGGCTCCGGATGGAATATGACAGTGTTGCGCCGAATGTAATGATAAGCCATATTACACCATTTCTGCATTCATTAAAAAATTAAATCGCGCATATTAATCCGGAATATTTCCATGTAATGATAGATAGCCTATATTGCACCAACACTGTGTATATTAACGAATTAAACATACATATTAATCAATTGCGTTTGCAATCTCTCAATATGAGTTTGTAATTCAAATTTAATGGCATCAGTAAACACTTGTTTGCCTTTGAATGAATTCCTATTAGCATATGGGGAAAAAAGAAATATAATGGGGTGACTCCAGTAGGTGCTGGCTTTCTGGTCCTCGGCAAGTATTTTGGGATGGGGTTGTTAGCCCCGTTCCCTTCGCCACCACATTGTGGTCAACCACAGGTACCAACTTCACTTCTTGGGTTAATTCTCAGGGAACGGTTGAAACTGCTTCTTGGCCACGCCTGGGTCGAACTCGGGACCTACTTATATATACACACATATATATATATATATATATATATATATATATATATATATATATATATATATATATATATATATATATATATATATATATATGTATATATATATATATATATATATATATATATATATATATATATATATATGTATATCAAGGCATATATGTATGTATGTATATATGTATATATACATACCTATACATACATACATACATACATACATACACACACACACTCATATATATATATATATATATATATATATATATATATATATATATATATATATATATATATATATATTATGTTATGTGTATTTGCATATGTGTATATACTAAGACACAAATAACCTTTAATATCCAATAAACCGTATTTTGGCAGTATAACCTAATAACCAAAAGAAAATTATGTATAAAGTGCAAATGATCATTGTTTGGTTACTACTTTAGTGACAGTGACTTACTGAAATCTTTATTGACGGCTAGGTGGAACAGGTCACTAATACTCAAGCAGGAACCCAAACACGCGAAGGTTCGAATCGTGTAATTCCTTTTAGGCTGAGTCACTCCCAGGTTAAGTGAATTCGAAATAAATGTTCTGTTTGTGGCTTAGTATTGGAAAATTCGTAATGCTTTGTAAATATATAGATTATATAGAAAGGAAGAGAGGGCCTTCGGACGAAGTATCGATAGGGATTTATAGATTAATTTGACTATTTTTATTTAAACATGATTTAATCTGGAATACAACGGAATTTCAAGATGAAAACCCTTCTTGTGCAATCGTCTCATAATTAGCACAGTAATTTATACTATGTTAAGGCTGCTAGTACAAAAATCTCTTCGATACGATATGTATTTATCTCCGTGGAGCACACTGCTCTAGAAACACGTTTTAGTCTGAAAATTAAAAAAGGGAACATTGCAACCATTTGGTTATTCCGCGTGTACACATTTTTGATGATAAATGGAAACAGCGCAATTTCCGTACTTCGTTTTGAGTATGGCCAGTAATTCATGGGTTTTGTTCTCAGCTGTGCTGGATATTTTTGTTCCTGTACAATATATAAATTCACAATTTACCCTCGCCAAAATATTGTTCCCGGAGTGCGGGGAGGTAATAGAAAAATAAAACCGAAACGCAATAACGAAAATGCCCGTGGAAATAGAGCGGACCCCTTAATTAATATTGGGCCGTAATTACCGATGCCATTTACGGTTAATGTTATTTGTCGTGTCATAAATAATGACGCGGGGTAATGGGAAAGCTGTAGGATTCAGAGAAAGCTGTTTTAGACTCTCTAATATCGACGTATTCTATTTGATCTTCTCTAATCTCATTATAAAAAAAAATGGCAGTGGTTTCCAGTACAATGGGACGTTAAGTTGAGCTGAAAAAGGGCAAAGGTAAATATGAAACTGATATACTGATATTCCTGGTTACACCTGGTAGAGTCCATTGACTAGAGATTAAAACAGGTGCTATGCTGGATCAAGTACTAGAATCACGAGCTGCATCCAGATTCATGTCAAAGGACAGCCAGAGTTTGAACTTCATAAAGCAAGTATCGTCGTTGGACGTAATTCAAGTTCTGACCTATACGGCTGCGTAATAGTACAAGTTCAAGTCTAGTAGAGGAGGCTATAATCTCACTAAGGTCGGCTCTTCCGTAGGACCTAAGGATTCCTTTCCAGAAAAATTAAAGGAATATAAAGTTTTATTCATTTCAAGCTCTTGTTTTATTTTTACCAGGAAAGACCTAGACTTAAAATCGAAAATTATTTACACATATCTTTCAGGAAAGTCTTCCTTCCCCTGCATTGTTTCATATATTTCATATATTTACATGGGTTCTGCACATATAGATGAGTGATTGTAATATATATATATATATATATATATATATATATATATATATATATATATATATATATATATATATATATATATATATGACTTTTTATCACATCACCGTGATTCATATTCAATCAGTAAGCTACAAACGTCCAATTCGCTCTACCTCGGAAATAATATATTTTCATATATGTTACCGAAGGGGGATTTTTCGTTGATAATAAGTTCGTCGTCTCGTGGGCTCGAACCAGCGAAGACAAGAACTCAGGACTACAGTGGACGCATTTTAACCGAGGTAGAGCGAATTGGACATTAAAGGACGTTTGTAGCTTACTGATTGAATATATATATATATATATATATATATATATATATATATATATATATATATATATATATATATATATATATGTATGTATGTATGTATGTATGTATGTATGCGTATGTATGACAAGCTGTTGAGGAATTAAAATAAAAACAGATATTTAAATTATTTTATCTGAGCTCTCATTAAACAAATCCTTTTACGATAACTTGTTGTGTAAATTAAAGAAAAAAAATAATATATTCGTCTTTATTACGCGTGTTATTGTGACTTAAATATACCACCAGCAATTATCAGTTTCACAAATTAATTTTTCATAATTCATTTCTTTCGAAACATCGTCGGAAATTAAACGTCCGGAGGGAAGAAATAAATACTAATAAGTCGTTTTTTTTTTATTTATTTATTTATTTATTTTTTTTTGTCAGTTCAAATTCATTTTGATGTTCTCCAGTAAAGACGTTTATGGAATTATGTTATGTTGCCAAGCTAATTATTTTCGTGTCCCCCTTTTTTTTTTTACATTATTTTTCGAACGTCTCTTGATCATTCGTTTTTTTTTTTTTTTTTTCTTTTTATTTTTCTTCTTTTGCATTTCAGACTAACGCCAATTGTTAGCAGGGCGAATAAGAGTCTTGTTGCTATTGTCATTTAAACTCCTTCAAAAATGAAAATACAACAGCCGTATTATGAAGTGGTAATTTTTTTTATTTCCTAATATCTTCATTTCCTCTCCAAACTTTCAAAGACTTTTGTGCCCTGTCCCTAAAATTTTAGGATATCCGGAAGTTAAAGGTCATTGGGGGGGTCGTTGCAATTCAGTTGATCTGGTTGGTATGCCCAGTTGAAATCGTATATCATACTTAACATTAATTGTTCCCTTTTAAATAAACTTGAATACCCTTGAAAATTAAAGGTTTTCAAAGGAATAGCTTCTTGAATCATTTCAACAAAGAGTCTTCGGATAAACTCCTTTAACTATTGTAGTACAGCGTCATATTATGAGTTCTTAATTTTTTGATATCCAAATATTTTCATGTCCTATACAAATTTTCAAGGACTCCACTGGACCCCGCCCTCAAATTCTAGGATGTATGGAAGTCAAAGGTCATTCCAGGGTCGTTGTAATTTAATAGATCTGGTGGGTATGCCCAGTAAAAGTCGTATACCCTCCTTAACATTTACAATTTAACTAACTTGAATTCCCTTGCAATAAAAGCTTTTTAAAGAAATAGTATCTTGTGCCATTTCAGTAAAAGGTCTTAGGGTCGAGTACAAATAATCACGCCTCAGTAGCCGGAATCTCGAGTTCGATCCCTGGGGAGGAGGGCGGTAGGTGATTAAGGCCCCTTTCCTGAAAAATACCTTGTGCCTCTTTTGATCTAAGTATTAAATCAGACACTTGATAGCTAGTCGATTGTGTTGGTAGCAGCCAGGATGGAATGGCTAACACCTGAAGGGAACAAGGCTTGTAAATATAAAACGTGACCATCAATAATAACAGCAGGTACCGATATCCATATTTAACTGGCGTACCTGCAACAGTGCTCCATCACTGGCAAGTGATGCGCTTTAAATTTATGGCTCGGCAGGTCAGTAAATTCTAGGAGCCCACTGGTTGTCGTGAAGTATGAAGTATCGCAATTATGTAATTTTCGACGATGCCAATTACCTCGTTAACCTGATTATAGGCTTCGGATCAAACGTCCATTTAACTATTTGCGTATTTCGCGTCTCGACCGCTCAAATTACGCCAAAGGGGCCGTACATTAGTTATAGAAAGCGCCGTGCTTTGATGCCGAAGGTTTTTTATCTCACTTCTAGACTTGATTTATTGCCTGTTTATTTATATTCACTCGTTATTTATTGACCTTCCCTTCACTCTGTTTTATGGGGACTTCTAGTCTGTTGAAGTTTGATTTGTGAGTTAATGGCCTGTTAAGCTTGTTTTGAATAATAATGATAATAATGTAATGCATATCTAAATTTGTTTTGCGCGTTACACTCAACATCTGTGCATTAACTTCTCAATGACTGTTTTCGCTTAGCAATATTTACCTTTTATTAGTTTCTATAAAGTCAGTTATCATGGTTATATTAAAAGGCGAAAACGAGGAGTTGAAGAAAGCCGAGTATAAAATTCGAATAATTTGCAGAAAAAAATAGTCGCTAAAAATACATAATTATTGATATAAATTAACAAGTATAAGATCTTTCTCTCAACACAAGTACGATAAACTGCCTTGTTATTGCTAAATTCATTTTCGTGCTGTACAGGACACTGCTGCTGTTCATTAAAATGTGAGGAAAATGTGGAATGTTTTATGATTCTCCTGAGAAATTATTTAACAATGTTTGTTCTTTGACTGATCAGTGTAAAGTTAATTTTCATGCTAAGATACTCGTTTTGGTGTCACTGTAAAGGTGGTTTTTAGTTTTTTTATTTATTTTATTTTTTTTTTTTTGCTGGTAAGAACATCCAATATAAGTTTTGATGTCCTACATGCACAGTGCAGTATACAGATATTTAGAATCACTTCCAGTTTTAGCTTTCTGTAAAAGGAAACTGTTGTGCCGGCTTTGTCTGTCCGTCCGCATTTTATTCTGTACGCACTTTTTTCTGTCCGCATTTTTTCTGTCCGCCCTCTGATCTTAAAAACTACTGAGGCAAAAGGGCTG
>NC_089789.1:36303605-36318605 GCF_040412425.1 Macrobrachium rosenbergii
TTTCCGGAAGGCTTCGATTCGATCGGGTTGACCGGCTTCTGCCTGGCTTCCCGTTGTGGGTCATTGCGGAAGGAAATGATATTTTCGTTCTGGGAAAGGGAATTAGAATCGGTACTCTTTTTAGATTGTAAGAGAATCTTTTGATCTTTCCGTTCCAGGTCTTTGTTGGTCGGGCTGGGATCTAAGGTCTACAACAGGTTTTTTTTTTTTATACTTTTGCACCGTACCCCAATTATATGCAACTTTTGGGCAAGGGCCTGTGCTGGTATAAGGCCTTCTTAGACAAACTAGGGGTGCATCCACATTACAGTAAAACATGTCATAAACACTCGTAAATATGTTTATGACATGTCATAAACATGACATTTTGTCAACCTGTCTCGTGCATATCATAAACATGCTGAAAGCAAGTTAACGACTGTAATTGCTGAACGAATCCCTAGCCAGTGTTGGATAATTGTATGAGGCACTGGCTAGAAATATTGCCAAGTCGGTGACTTGTATTCAACCTGTTTGCGATATGTGTGCGACATGTTTTACAGCAGAGTGGACGCACCCTAACCAACCAACCTCTCTTTCCAGTACAGAGATTTCGAATTGGTTCTGTGGCATGGCGTTATTAGGCCTTTTGAAGTATGAGCGTCCTAATTATGATTCCTTGAGTGTCACTGCAAAAGAATTAAGCTGATATGGCCGCATTTGCCGTGTCTTAAGAAATGTTCTCTCTACTTTGTTATTATTGGTAATGTATTAGTCGTATATATATTTATATATTCCCATGTCACATGCTAGAGGGCTATGAAATTAATTATCTAGAATGCTCACACCGGGAGGCGGAAAATAGAGTTTTCATTATTATTATTATTATTATTATTATTATTATTATTATTATTATTATTATTATTATTATTATTATTATTATTATTAATAATTCAGTAAACAGAATGGCCGTCTGGATTGCGTTTATATTGCAGTTTCTTAATCTCTCCGATGAGTTTCTTTGTAGCGGCAGATACATTATATAACAGCCGTACAAAGTTCATTTATTCCTTAACATTTCGGTAGTTTTCTCTACCATTTACAGAAAGGCAAATGTAGCTAAGGGTACAATTATGCCATATTTATACTTGCAAGAGAGTTTACTGAGATTGTAGGCGGCTTTTGGTTGGCTGTCGAAGCCGAAGGTTTTGGAGGGGTTGGGAGGGGGGAAGGGCTCTTTCTATAGGCTGGGAGCGTAGTGATCGGGAGTTTGTAATCATAATAATAGTAATAATGATTATCATCATCATCATCATCATCATCATCATAATATTATTATTAGGCCAATGAACTTGCGAAGAGTTTCTTCAGAACAGAATGACCATAAGTGACGAAATAAAAAAAAATGGTAAGAATATGAAAACGCTTTCGACTGAATTATGCTTGCATGCAATCGTCCTGAATTGTACATATTTCTCAGTCACTGTGCCAGATGACGTCACAGAACATAAAAAAAAATCTAACGTTAAACTGTGTATATAGATGAATTTGGTATATGAGTAAATTAACTTTTTTCATGTAAGAATATTTTGGAAAATTTGACTACCCTATATTGCTTAAGTAAAAAAAAAGTACAAAATCAAGAGAAACAATAAAACACCAGTTTGTCCATCGTTGCTACCATAGATAAACTATTGTTCATAAAAATTAGACATTAAATGAAGTTAAAACATTTTTTTTTTCACTCGTGCTAAACGCTGAAACAGCACTTTTTCTCCGAAAACTAGCAAAACAATTATGCTATCAATTGATATTATAAAAAGAATGTGATGACACAGAAAATGAAGTTAACCCTGTATCATACCATTTGCTTCCAATTTGTAATTGCTAGCTGTAACTCCAGCGACAACGCACGCGAATGAAAACAGGCGCGTACAGAAATACAAAAGAGATACAAGAAAGAGGAAAAAGGACCTCTGGAGCCACAGAGGTAATCTATTCAGGCTTTTATGGTCGGTTCTGTAATTCACTGACAAACCTTTGGCCATTACCTTTTATTACGTGCAATATACATCATAACTGATGTTTCCGAGAGGGTACGAAGGGGAAATTGGTAAAAGATACCAGCCGTATTCCTCTGGGGACGCGACGCCTTATTGAGTGGTGGTCTGTCGGCCCTCTTGCCTCATTGTCACTCATTGTCTGTTCTTCTGTTAGTTGTCGATGGACGTGAATGGAATTTATTCTGATGATGATGACTTTCCCAGCGTCGTCGTGATGCTGCATTGCCGCTTGCACCAGGCTGTGAAGGCTTGTTGCAAGTTTCGGCACTGCTCAATGTTTCTACGAGGTGATGACTTTAATCCAGCTCGCGCCTCCTCGTTTATTGGAGCTTAAGCTTTTGAGACAAGATGTAGAAAGGGTAAACAAAGAAAAATAAATAAATAGATAAATAAATAAATAAACATAGATAAATAAATTAATGAATAAATGAATGAAGAAACAGGTAAGTTAATATTTAATTAATTAGTTAATTAATCAGTGAATATATATATATATATATATATATATATATATATATATATATATATTATATATATTATATATATTATATATATGTATGTGTATATACATGTATATATATGTATGTATGTATGTATGTATATATATATATATATATATATATATATATATATATATATATATATATATATATATATATATATATATATATATATGTTTTATTTTTATCTTTGGTTCTTATTTTATTTGAATTTATTTTATTTCATAATTTTCTAGACGGCTACATCAAACACCGACTTGTTTATCAGATCTAGTTAGAATCTGTTTTATCACTAAAAATATTTTTATTACTTCACTGTTATAAAAACTGTGGCTCTTGAAGAGCAATACAGTATTATTCGGGTACGTATCAAAGAAAACTCAAAATGGAAAAAAGTAAGAACGAAATAATATTGTTTTTAGAGTTCTCAGCGAACGGCCGTCCCTGTAACAGGAAGTATCTGGAAACTCGTCCGTAATAGTTTCCAAGCAACGCATGATAAAAAAAAAAAAAGGTAATGGAGTCTAATTAAAGCAAGGATGATTCTTTAATCGAGTTAGAGAAGAAACTCAAGCTTTCATATCCTTTGTCCCGCAACGTAGAAAAGAAAAATAACATTTTTTTTTAACTATTTGGATTTTTTTTACTGCGTTTAAAAAAAGAGTTTAGTGTCAGGGGCTAATAAATAGATTTGAAAAAATCTGCCCAGAAATAGAACGGTGTCACTGAGTAGGACTCTTATAGCTCATCGTATCGTGGAAATAAAATGTCGTCTTTTTCGGAAATTCTGACTATTTTCTTACGAGAACAGTGCTCCCTTCAAAACAAGTTTACCGAGGAGACGGACAGACAAACAGACAGAGGGGAGAAAGATAGACGGACAGACAGAAAGATTTTTACGACAATCAGACAAATATTCCGTTTAGATATAAGCCTTTACTTCAAAGGTTAAACAGGTAAACAAAAGGTGTAAGCAGACAGGCAGGCAGATATTATACATATGGAAACAAGCCCTTCAATTCATCTGTAAACAGACGGACAGCCATATATATATATATATATATATATATATATATATATATATATATATATATATATATATATATATATATATATATATATATATATACATACATACATACGGCATTTGTTTACATACATACATACATACATCCATACATACGGCCGTCTGTTTGTTTACAATATATATATATATATATATATATATATATATATATATATATATATATATATATGTGTGTGTGTGTGTGTGTGTGTGTGTGTGTGTATGTGTGAATGTAAGGACAATACTTAAAAGCTACGCGAATTTCATTTTTTACTTCAGACGCCAATTCCAAAGGTTTTGAAACCCCAAATGTGGTTTATTATTGTTATATACCTTTAGATGAATAAAAAAAATCTGAAAAAATAAATCGAAAGGATTTACTTTCACACCACAAAAACAAATTTGAAAATATTTTTTGTGAGATGAGTGATTCTTGTGACGAACCAGAAAAAGATAAATGACTCATATATCTGTTAGAAAACTTTTAATAAATATTTCTCGATCCATAATTTGAAGTCAGTTCTAGTACGTAAGATTCTTCATTTTTTTTTATTCCTTAGAGATTAGAATTCATTTCTAAAAATCATCTTTGCTCTCTTCCTTGTCCCACTAATTAGCATTACGTTACACATTTCAAATTAGAAATAGATAAAATAACTTGAATTGTTCGTAAATGAATCTCCTAGAATTTCTAATTTTAAGTTTTTCGGACTGTTACAAATGTTTGTTTCGTGATAAAGTACTGGCTCTTCACGTTGAAATTCGTGAATTTATACAAAACTTACATTTCTGCGGCAAAAACTGGGACTTTTCGAATCATGGTCCGTGACATAATTCACTTGGAGTAACAAAAAAACGACAATAATTCGCTTGGAGTAACACAAAAAATGACAGTCATTCACTTGGATTAACACAAAAACTGACGATAATTCACTTGGAATAACACAAAAAATGACAATAATTCACTTGGAGTAACACATAAAAAATGACAGTAATTCACTTGGAGTAACACAAAAAAAAGACAGTAATTAATTTTGAGTAACAAAAAAATGACAACAAGTCACTTGGAGTAACCCAAAAAATGACAATAATTCACTTGGAGCAACACAAAAAACGACAGTAATTCATTGGGAGTAACACAAAAAATGACAGTAATTCACTTGGAGTAACACACAAAAAAGACAGTAATTAATTTTGAGTAACAAAACAATGACAATAATTCACTTGGAGGAACACAAAAAACGACAGTAATTCATTGTGGGTAACACAAAAAAAATGACAGTAATTCATTTGGGGTAACACAAAAAAAATGACAGTAATTCACTTGGAACACAAAAAATGACAATATTTCACTTGGAACACAAAAAATGACAATAATTCACTTGGAACACAAAAATGACAATAATTCACTTGGAACACAAAAAATGACAGCAATTCACTTGGAACACAAAAAATGACAATAATTCACCTGGAGTAACAAAAAAAAAAAAAAATTCACTTGGAGTAACACACAAAAGACAGTAATTAATTTGAGTAACAAAACAATGAAGAAGGAACACAAAAAACGTAATTATAGCAGAGCAACGGAACATGACAGACACAAAAATGACAATAATTCACTTGAAACATGACAATGAACAGCAGCAATTCACTTGGAACACAAAAAATGACAACATTGAAGCAGTTTACAGCAGAGCAACGGAACATGCAGACAAAAAACAGCGCTCTCTTGTGATTTATTGTTGCAAGAGTCCGAAGGCAGCACCTGAGAACTCTGGGTGTATTTCAGTGGTTAAAGAGGCAGTAAAGGTCAACTGAGCCCCCAAAGCGTTAGCAGGTTCTTGTTAGTCCAGTGGTTCTCAACCTGGGGGGCGTCAGCAATTTCCAATGGGGCCGCGAGCCCTGGGGAAAAATTAAAAATTCACTAATTGTATTCGTTATTCTCTTAACAAGAGTCGCTAAGAAGCAGTGTCAAGTATCTCACTAATTCATTCCCAGAAGAACAAAAGCAATCCTCTCTCTCTCTTTTTATTTATTTTCCTTTAAATCTGGGAGGGAATTTTACTCATAGATGCAAGGGGGACGTGGAGGGAAGGACCAACTCTTAAGAGGGGGCGTGGTAATAAAATGGTTAAGAACCATTGTGTTAGTCAGTCATGGATAGAAACGGTTTAGATCAATTACCAGTTAAGAAAATGGTCACGTAAAGTGAACTTTGGCCTCAAAATGTTCAAGGATACCAGAAATTTGCCACGTGAGACACCATCTCGTTAGCAAAATAGCTACGAAAGCTAAGAAAAGCTACTCGGTGCTAAACTTTTGCTGCAAATTGCTAGAAAATGTAAAAAAAATTTGCTCTTTGAGGAACGTTATTTACACGAAGACCGATTTTTTTTTTTTTTTTTTTTTTTTTTTGCACGAAAAGGGGGTAAAATTTATAACTTTGTGCCGATGTGCCAAAAGAAGCCAGAAAACAGGTGACATCGTCTGGGGCTCTTCATTGCAAAAGAAAATGAAATTCCAACCAAGTAACCAAGTATGCTGTTATTTCCTTCTGAAAATAGATTTCCTGGAATGCCTATGGAAAACTGATCCAGGAACACCTACGGAAGACTGATCCAGATATTTCCAGGAACACCCACGGAAAACTCGTCCAAATGAGATTCAGATGAATCTTGCAAGGTTCACACAAAAGAAGACGGAACTAACAGAGTTAGTCCTTTAGTAGGTGTCGCAGCAGCATCTGAAAAAAGCTACTACGACATCACAGATTTATTTTCGTTCACTCCCGTCAAAACATTCTATTTCTGGAAGCTAGTGTAGACTGAGACACAGAATTCGTGAAGAGACTGAGAGACAAAATTCGTAAACAAGATCTCAGAGCTCGGCTGCATGCTTCGAGAGATGGCTTTGTCTGTCCGTCCGCACTTTTTCTGTCCGCCCTCAGATCTTGAAAACTACTGAGGCTAGAGGACTACAAATTGGTATGTTGATCATCCACCCTCCAGTCATCAAACATACCAAATTGCAGCCCTCTAGCCTCAGTAGTTTTTTTTATTTTATTTAAGGTTAAAGTTAGCCATGGTCGTGCGTCTGGCAACGATATAGGACATTCCACCACCGGCCCGAGGCTGAAATTTTCATGGGCCGCCGTTCATACAGCATTATACGCTGTACAGAAAATTAGATTGCGTCGAAGAAACTTCGGCGCATTTTTTACTCGTTCTTTGTATTTTTGTGTGTGCGCGTGTCGTTCTTGTGAATTTCAGAAGCCAGGTGAATCTGCGTACTTGAATTTCTCGGTCTCAGACGGTTACAGGCGCTGTGGCATCAAAACGGTTGATCGTATTAAACCCAATGTTTATCTTGCGTCCATAAAGCATTAGTTAATCTTAACTCTCCAGAGATCATAGACGGACGAATACAGAACTTTCAAATCGCCCTTGTCTCACTTGTGTCTTATTCTGCTTGCCTCTTAATTTATTTTATATCTTTCACTATTATATCAACACTTTTAGCTTTCATTCGTATGCGTTCTGGAGAACCAAGGCATTTGAAAAATTGCTTTTCAACTAGAGGCAGTAACACAGGCTGACCTTTCCTGTCCCCAGTTGTCCCATTGAAGATTCATTCTCCCTCTTGACTTCCCGAGCATCATTGTGACCCGTTGCCTTACGAACCAGATTCATAAGGCCTGCTGTTAACTTCAGTGACACTGTTATGCTTAGATTATTTTCTTATAATTATTTTCTTTTAAGCCTGCGCCCAAAATTCCTCTTCCATCCCGTCTTGAATTGAGTATAGAATTTAGGCCAAATGCCAAGCACTGGGACCTATGAAGTCATTCAGCGCTGAAAGTGAAATTAGCAGTAAAAGGTTTGAAAGGTGTAACAGGAGGAAAACCTCAAAGCAGTTGCACTGTGAATCAATTGTTTAGGAGTGGGTGGAAAGTAAGGTGGAAGTAAGAGAATATGAAAGGAGGTACAGTAAAAGGAACGAAAGGGGTTGCAGCCAGGGGCCGAAGGCACGCTGCAGAGAAGATTAAGTAATGCATACAGTGCACCGCATGAGGCGCACTGACGGCACTACCCGATTCCGGGACCATCACGTCTTGAGGCAAATCATTTCTTTGACTGAAATGAAGGAGGACTGAGTGTCAGTCCCAATCCCACCCATACTAAAAAAAAAAAAAAAAAAAAATCTGATTATTCCATTCACTCTCTGCAGTTATTCACCTCATTTTACTGTAATTAACTTCACGATTCTTTCTGTTTCCCTTTCATTCTTTATTCTCTTAGATGAAAAGTGATGTTTCTCTTGAACTCGCACGAATGTTTACAACAATTCATTTTCATGACTTCAATAAAAGTTTATAGGTTGCTTTTATGTCGTCATGTGAGGCAAAACACATAAATTTTGACTCTCTTATTTTACATGTAGTGTGAATCATATTTATTGTCAATTCTGACACTGTGCACAAAAGCTTTTTCTAGACAGATACACCACTAGTATTTTTCATTAGCCTGTAGGTCTTTTTTCATGAACTGTTAGAGTTATTTAGGAACAAAAAGGTAAAATAGAAGTGAATGTTTTTTATGGCGTAAGCTCTTGTCAAGTGCGCTTTTGTTGCCTTTAAAAAATTGCCATGGTACTCTTACTGTTTACAGGTTAGCCTCATGACGTCACTGCTCCATAAACTATGTATCACAGCCTATTCGTTGAATGAAATAGAAAAATCTCGACTTCATAGTTTCTATGATTTAAAGCTTTCAAGATTAAATACAGAATTTTATAGTAGTTTATGAAATGTTTAGATGCAGGAAGAGAGCGACTCCGACCGCGTAGTAGCATTATTATTTATATTAGTATATTTCAAAGAAGAATTGAGAATTTATAACAACAAAAAATAATAAGCCGGGGAAATTATACGAAAATAAAGTTGCGGTGATAAATTAAAAAGAAGGTTAGAGGGATATTTCATGTAAAAAAAAAATAGTAATAATGGTACAACTGATATATTAAATGAAGAATTAAGAGTTTTCAAAATAAGGTTGCGGTGATATATTAAATAGAAAGTTAGAAGGATATATCATGCGAAAAAAGTAGCAGCAGTACAACTGATATATTTCCATGACGAATTAAGGAATAAAAAAAAAAAGTTTGGAAGTTATACAAAGACAAGGTTGCGGTAATATATTAAAGACAAGGGGAAGAGGATACATCGTGCAAAAAAGAAGAAGTTTGCGAGATAAACATAAAGACTAATTAAACAACAGCAGAAACAATTTAAAGAGTACCTCTCAAAAGAAGACATCTCCCAGGTAAAAGTGTTTTCTTTTTCAGCAAAGTTTCCCCCTCCATCAGGTTCTTAATAATGTTTTTTTTTTTTTTATCACTTTTCATTAAACATACTGAAACCAGTTGAGATAGAGCACCATGACTGACTTCCTAATATGTAAGCGGCAGTATCCTTTGTCTTGCTACATGAGAACAAAAGAGATTATTTTTTTTTTTTATTATTTCTTTTTCTTTTCAATTCGCTCCACGGGCGCAGCTCAGCGTTTCAGGTTGAACAAATATATAAACTGAATATAGAATTCAGGCCAGAGGCCAAGCACTGGGACTTATGAGGTCATTCAGCGCTCAAATGGAAATTGAGAGCAAATGGTTTCAAAGGCTGTAACAGGAGGAAAACCTCAAAGCAGTTGCACTATGAATCAATTGTTAGGAGAGGGCGGAGAGTAAGATGGAAGAAAGAGAATATGAAAGGAGGTACAGTAAAAGGAACGAAAGGGGTTGCAGCGAGGGGCCGAAGGCACACTGCAAAGAACCTTAAGTAACGCTTACAGTGCACCGCATGAGGTGCACGGATGGCACTACCCCCTTACGGGGGATTGAACAAGTAGAACATAGAACTACTGTATATATATATCGAACCTGAGGTTGTTATATATATATATATATATATATATATATATATATATATATATATATATATATATATATATATATATATATATATATATATATATATTTACACCACAGTAATACACAGTACTTCAATATACATATATATGTGTGTATGTGTGTGTGTATTTTTGTTTGTTTGTTTGTTCATCCTTAGTTACAGATCACCTCTGGACTGGGTAAATTGGATTCTCAGTTGCGCTTAGTTACTTTTACAGCAGTATTTTTAGTTTGATAGTTCATTAGATATACAAAGGATTTATCTGGAAATTGAAATTGATATCAAATTTGGTTACTGTCTCTGAAATATTACATCTGCCTGGAATTTCGTATTTCTCATTACTTATGTCTCCAAATTTACCGAGACCACACAGCTCATTTTGGCAGTGTGTTCTTGAGAGAGAGAGAGAGAGAGAGAGAGAGAGAGAGAGAGAGAGAGAGAGAGAGAGAGAGAGAGAGAGAGAGAGAGAGAGAGTTGGGAGGTTCCAAGATGAATAAGAGCAGTCGAGTGTGAAGCGTTCAGCAACTTGTGTAAAAATTCTCATGATTTATTACAAGAGAGTTGGCAGACAGAAGTTGAGAACGTTGTGGCAAACGGTGTTAAAAGAGATTGCAACGTTTTTCTTTTTATTCCCCGTCGCATCTGTCTGACTCTCCGTGGCACGGAGGAGAAATTTATATGTGTCAATTAATGCACAAAATGTGGAGACAGCCTCAGCAATATAGTGCGATCAGGATTTTCTGGAAAGCCCTCGCAAAGTTTGTTCAAGTGGGATTAAATTCTGTCCTGTGAATCGCATCACATGTCAATGGATACTCAAAGGAGATCTCATCTTATTAGTTCATGAGGACATGATGCCTCAGACGCCGTGACTATAGAATTGAAAATGTTATTGGACTCGAAACCACATTGCTGAATGGTTGGACTCGTATTGAATGTGTAATGGCACCCTAATTTTCATTGAAATGAAATGGCAGTGTTCCACGATGGGCGTTGCAGCAGACATTTACATGCAACAACTCTTTGTAATGAAGGAAGTGCAATTTAGCTTTGAACGAAACCAGCTTTTATCATGAAATCTATAATACTTTGAAATTCTGGAAATTAAAACGTCAAACTGTTCCAGGAGGTGCATCGCTGGAAGCGAGCACACACTCACAGGGAACAATAATCCTCTGGGAGCGAGCCCATGGCGATAAAGCAATAATAACCCCCCCCCTTCCCCCACAACCCCGGAGGAACCATAACTTTTTAGAAGAAGAAACCATATCTTTCTGGAACAGAGCACACGCAACCGGAACCCTAGTCCGATGGTAAAAAGTAGTGGTCAATAGAATCATCACTTGCTGGAAGCAATTAAGTGCCAATGAAACAGTAACCCGCTGGAGCCAAATACACACTAGTAAGGGCTTACAGTCCCACCCACTGGAAGCAAATTGATTCCAGTAAGGAATTACAGTCGTGCCTGCGTGAAGCAAGTACATACCAATTAATCAAAGCATTCTGGAAGAAAATGCACGCCAGAATGGAACCATAAGAGATCATAAAAATAGATATCATGTCACGTCTGTCACTCCTATCGATCTTTATCCACTCCAGTACTTTGATATATCAGTGAAAATGTCCTTCATAATTTATAAGAAGCTGAGGGAGGGAATCATTTCGTGTAAAGGTCAGACCCTTGCGTGTATCGGTGGTAAATGATGGAGAGACGTTGTCATTTCATATTCTTGTAAAGATTCGAAACTGATACGACAGATTACTATTTAAAACATATGTTATTTGTGTCATAAATTATAAACAAAATTAAACAACTTGACAGCTTTTAGATTTTAAAAACAGTACGATGAAGTAGTTCTGGTGATACATAGAGGTTTGTAGCACTTTTCTTCGATGACTCAAAATAACAGATGATACTACTGTACGCTACAAAACAGCGATAGAAGAACAGTATTCAACGGAGCGCTGTTCCCTGCCATAATGATAGAAAACATATGTTGTTTGTGTCGTAAATTATAAACAAAATTAAACAACTCGACAGCTTTTAGATTTTAAAAACAGTACGATGAAGAAGTTCTGGTAATATTTATAAGTTTGTAGCTATTTTCTTCAATGAGTCAGAATAAGAGATGATAGTATTTTACGCTACAAAACAGCGATAGAAAAACAGTATTCAACGGAACGCTGCTCCCTGCCATTAAGAACTCTTCTTCTGTGTATACGACATTTCTCGCATAGATGCTTATGAAGAGTGGTACGGAAAGCGGACTTGACCGATCCAAATTCCGCATGTCCGCAGTAGAAATGTCAGTGAAACTATATATGTTATGGGAGAATTATTTCGTGTTTAAAGGTGAAGTAGAGAAAGGGAATCACTTAAAGAATAATAATGTCCCACACTTTAGAAAGATTTCAGCCATGTCGTGTAGGTGTTGAGTTCGAGGCTATTTCTTTGACGTCTGTACACAAGGGAACAATAACTAGGCTGTGAATGGTGATATTAATAATATATTTCATCCATGTCTTTTAATATATTTCAGTAAATTCATTTTTTATTTCCTTACTGACTGATTTCATCCCCAGGGAGTATATATATATATACTAGATTTTTCACCTGTATTTTCTAGTGACTTACTTTTCAAGAAATAGGAGAAGCTTGGTTTGAAACTGTAACAATCTCCCAGTCTACAATTGACTGTTACACTGACCTTAATGACTCTGAATATTTGACGATATCTTGAGTTACTTTTCATGCCATGGTTTTTTTTTTTCAAAACTTTTGAATTTAGAAAAAATACCAAAGATTATAGAATGAAGAAAGTCGAAGTATATGAAGGAAAGTAGAGGTAAATAAAAGCAATATCAGATATATATATATATATATATATATATATATATATATATATATATATATATATATATATATATTGAATGGAAAAAATAACTAGTCAAAAATTAATTTCAGTAAGCTTTAATACCAAAATTAATTTCAATAGACTGAACCCTTTGGCTTAGCAACGATATGCAACCATTTACACTCGCGTAATTAATAGCACAATTTGTATTCAGGAAATACATGAGCCTACGTTAAATTTTTTTTCATGCTTTTAATAATACTTTCTCTCTATTATCAAACTGTGTAATTCTCTTCCTACCTGAACGTTCAGTATTTTATAATTTTTTTTAAGAGAAAGGTCCACTGTTTTCTTTTTTAGTAAAGTTGTTGCACCTTTTCTTTCCTTTCTTATCTGGTTTGTGTGTATGCGTGTTTTCTTAGCAGGCCTGGGCTAGGAAAGGACAATTGGTGGGTCGCCCCTGAAGTCTTTTCTTGAAAGGAAAATAGTATCCGAAGTCTGTCAGTCTTCCACCATCGAGTATAGAATCGAGACCAAAGGCCAGGCACTGGGACCTATGAGGTCATTCAGCGCTGAGATGGAAATTGACAGTAAAAGGTTTGAAAGGTGTAACAGGAGGAAAACCTCAAAGCAGTTGCACTATGATTCAATTGTTAGGAGAGGGTGGAAAGCAAGATGGAAGAAAGAATATGAAAGGAGGTACAGTAAAAGGAACGAAAGGAATTGCAGCTGGGGGCCGAAGGCATGCTGCAAAGAACCATAAGTAGTGCCTACAGTGCACTGCATGAGGTGCACTGACAGCACTACCCCCCTACGGGGGTCCTCCACCATCGCACCAAACCATTTCATCGTAATCATCCCCATTATGAAACTCTATGACCATTTATCCACCTACTTACAAACTGCTGGTTGGATTCGAGTTGATTATTTAAGTTCGCTTCATTTTTATTGTTACTAACATATACTGCGATTATTATTATTCAGAAGATAAGTCTTTTTTCATATGGATTAAGCCTTCAAGGGTCATGGACTGAAATTCAAGCTTTCCAGGAATATGGGGTTCATTTGAAAGGAGTTACATAAGATAACAGGAAATGCAGAAAGACGAGATCAATTATCAGAAAAAATGACAAATAACAAATTAAAAATTGAATATGTAAAAATATCAGTAAGTTATTAAAATGCAAGGTGAAGTGTTTTAGGGCAGTAATGCACTGGCAGTAACGAGGTAGCCATGTTAACTAGACTTACCAAGAATGCTTAAGTAGATAATTGAGGATTCCCATCAAATATCTCAATTATTTGACATTTGAATTATATCGTTATCATTAATTTTCCGTTTTAGCATTATAAAGACAGAGTTCGGTTCTTTATTAAGATGAAACGTTTATCCGAAGTAATCGTTAATTATTTCTCAAAAAATTGGCAACCTGAAAAAAATGTAAAAATCTCCTGTTAATTCTTGGATTATGGTAGAAAATTATAATATATAAAAAGCAGTACGATGGATTTATCGATATTGCTGACACCAACAGCTACTCCAGGTCTTAGCATCAGTGGGCATATTTCCGTGTAAACCCGAAATGGCCAAAGAATATATTACTAATAACTGACCATCCAAAGAACAGACGATGTAGGACACAAGATATATTTTTGACGTAGAATTTATTTTAAATCCAGAATTTAGTCACATAAGGCAAACATTTCCAATCACGCGAGGTCAAGGAACGTGTGGTTTCCTATTGATCACTAGAACGTCTAGACGCCCACTTCATATATTAGGTCTTCTTATCCGGATACTCTAGAATCTAGTCACTTCGTTTTGGAAGTCAAATGTTTTCATACTAACCCCCTTTTTTTTTTCCTTTTATTCTCAACTTATATAATCATGATCAAAGTTCAGTGTTGTGACAAGAGACGCGGGTCAGTTTGCCTTCTTCAATAAATGTGACTTCTTTATATAGAAATATATATAATATATATATATATATATATATATATATATATATATATATATATATATATATATATATATATATATATATATATATATATATATATATATATATATATTGGGGGTAGTACCATCAGTGCACCTATTGCGGTGCACTGTAGGCATTGCTTAAGGTTCTTTGCAGCGTGCCTTCGGCCCCTAGCTGCAACCCCTTTCGTTCCTTTTACTGTACCTCCTTTCATATTCTCTTTCTTCCACCTTACTTTCCACCCTCTCCCAAAATTGATTCATAGTGCAACTGCGAGGTTTTCCCCGTTACGCCTTTCAACCCTTTTACTGCTAATTTCACTTTCAGCGCTGAATGACTTCATAGGTCCCAGTGCTTGGCCTTTGGCCTAAATTCTATATTCAATTCAGTTCAGTTCAATTGTATAGAAACTTCTAGTTTCTTTCATGATGAAGCTAACAGTTAGATTGATGAAAGAGAAAAGCTTTCACATCTTACGTAGAAAGAGCAGAGTTAAAATTTCTTTTGACTTTCGCCTTAGTCTTCCTCTTCCACAAAGTGTTGATTACCCCTAATTTCATGTGGTCTTCCTCGCTCCGTGTTCATTA
>NC_089789.1:36323605-36328605 GCF_040412425.1 Macrobrachium rosenbergii
GCTCTTGTTCTTTAAAGCACTCAGAAATCACGGGAGAAAATGGGTTAATAAAAAAATGAAGAAACCAAAAGTCTAAGAGAAGCAGACAGGAGTTCATCTCCTAAGGCAGCAATATTCCCACCTTTTGAAAAGAACCAGGTTGTAGGCTTTACTGAAAACACAGAATTCCAATGCTTGCAGCTAAGGTAAAATGAACAGTTCCCGATTTCTGAAAATGTAGGAAGTGATAGCCTCCTGGGTGTTACATGCACGCCTGAGAGGAACGTTTGCCAAAATAGTACCTGTAAAATAGAGGAATATGGTGGTGAGGTTCTTGATCAAATGAAATATTTTCATGAGAATTTTCCAAAAGTATCACCAATAAGGGCAAAATAAAACTGTAGCTTAAGCTTGAGAGATTGAAACGATTCAAAATTAAATATAATTCTTAGTTTATTTTCTTACGGATGTAGCAAGATTAATTGAAGCTGGTATTTTCTGAAGGACTTGTCTGAGGTACCTTGAACTCATGATTTGTCAGAAAACACAAATCGAATTTGATGACATTCGAACTAACTAGAATAACTTTGCACATTCCTTTTTCTCTGTTTCTTTATTTCTTCGCCCTGTTATCCACTTTTGTCTGTCTCACGCAAATAGATTAAATTACTATCAAATAGAATAGAAGAACTTTACACCTAATTACTTTTTCTTGTGCCTTTCAATTTCTTTCTTGAACTATATAATTCCCTTTATACTCACCTCTCGTTACAGAACTGCTCTTACGTTCAAATTTTATCTTACGTGTCTTTTACATCCGCCTATTCAGGTATCTGTTCTTCATTTCCTTTACGTAAATTTTAATACTAATAAAAATGCTCCTTTTAGCCGGTACATCAAGGTGTATTTGCCCAGCCCTCTTCAATTTGTACAGGCAAAAATACATAAACGCTCTTACCCATGTATGATGGCCAAACCTTTGAAGAGAACCTCTCCATAATTTTAAGTCTCGTGGGTTATAAATATGGATGTTATTGAAAATCTATATATTTATGGAGAGAGAGAGAGAGAGAGAGAGAGAGAGAGAGAGTTTTAAGCTGGAGTTTGAGACAGGCAGACTGGCGGATAGTCAGATTCTGAAGTGAATACAACATGAAATCGATAGACAATGAGAGAGAGAGAGAGAGAGAGAGAGAGAGAGAGAGAGAGAGAGAGAGAGAGAGGTGCTGAACTGGATGTAGAAAGATTAAAGGAAAGATTTTGAATTAATCATTGAGAAAGAGCGAGAGATGCTGAGCTGGATACTGAGAGAGAGATAGAGAGAGAGAGAATCTATTACAAAAACGGCGACTCTTCAGCTTCGACATCAAAGACCTTTCTGTCACAAAAAGGACAGGAGTTCATTATAACTAACAGCGGAGAGAGTAACTGGCGAGGAAACCTAATCTATGAAACAATAAAAATCAGCACCTCTCTCTCTCTCTCTCTCTCTCTCTCTCTCTCTCTCTCTCTCTCTCTCTCTCTCTGTTCATTCTACCTCCCTGGTTATACATCTATAGCTGGCTTCCTGTGCATTTGCATATCTTTAAGAGCGCCGCTGGAAAGAAATAACAACAGTTTTTCATGTATTTTTTTCGTTGTATACAGATTACTCTGTCAGTCGCTGACCCGGATATAATATATATATATATATGTATATATATATATATATATATATATATATATATATATATATATATATATATATATATATATATATATATATATAAAATATATATTCTTGATAGCCGAGTGGTCAAAACCACTATCAGTCACTCTTTCTACACCAGACAGCTGTTCGAATCCTTCCGGGGACTAGCATCTATGAATTATAAATCATTTTGGGGGTCAGTTATAACCGAGATATAATGAATTCTATACTAAACCCTAATTGTTGATTTCTAAACTTACACACATTATATATATATATATATATATATATATATATATATATATATATACATATATGTATGTATATATATATATTATTTTATATATAATTTATATATGTATTTATGTATATATATATATATATATGTATGCATGCATGCATACATACATGCAGTCCATTGACACCTATATATATATATGTTTATGGTACATGTCCTTAAAGGAACGCCTGCTCCAATGCATCCATCTACTCCGTGTGTGGATAATTCCCATCCTTCTTTATCCCTCCTGATGGATCACCACGCCCAAGACTCCTCCTGATCAGCCATCATCCTCATCCCCTTCATCATCGGCGTTGCCTCCTCCTCCTCCTCCTCCTCCTCCTCCTCCTCCTCCTCATAATCTCCTCATTATCTCCCTCATCGCCGTGTCTCTCTCCCTTTTGATTATTGGATCGTCGTGTTTCTGATTCTCACGACAAACCATCTGACACCCTCGGCTGTCATTACCTCTGGATTGATGGACTTACTTGTATCCTTCATTATCCTTCGTTTGATATGCTTTACTTGTATGTTTCACTATCTTTCGGATTGATATACTTACTTGTGTCTTTCAGTGTCCTTTGGGTTGATATACTTACTTGTATCCTTCAGTATCCTTTGGATGGATTTACTTGCTTGTATCCTTCAGTATCCATTGGGTTGGCATACTTATTCGTATCCTTCACTATCCTTTGGATTGCTATACTTGTATCCTTCACTATCCTTTGGATTGGGATACTTGGATCTTTCAGTATCCTTTGGATTGATATACTTGTATCCTTCAGTATCCTTTGGATCGGTATACTCACTTGTATCCGTCAGTATCTTATGGATTGGTTATTTCACAAAGTTCTTCCAGGATCCTTTGTAGGATCTTGCAGTATCTTTTGAATTTTTGAATCCTTGGATAACCTCCAACATCATCGGGATTAGTAAATCCCCGAGTCTCGTCCTATATTGATCCTTAAGCATACATCAGTATCCATTTGGTGAAGGAATCCTTGAGTATCCTGCACCATCCTTAAATCAGTTATTTCCCGAGTATCCGTCAGCGTCCCCAAAATGTGTTAATTCTCAAGATCCATCCCATATCCCTTGAATTTTTGAATCCTTGGGTATCCTCCAACATGCTAGGGATTACTAGACCCTCAAAAATCCTTCGATATCCTCCAGTTTACTGATTGTAATCCTCCTCGCCCACGCCACCGCTTAGAGTGTTTAAGTACAAAGGCGCTCCTTCTTCTTCTTCTTCTTCAGCTGCAATCTCAAAGGACTCCCGAGGCAGTGAGGAGGAACGGGCGGAGCTCCTGATTACAATTCCTAATTAGGAATTGTGGGTCTGCTCATATATCCCCCGGAAGGAGGTGGCCAATGGTCCTTTAGTCAATTTCGGGAGATAAGATGGATTTTTTTCGGGGGAGGGGGAGGGGGTTGGTGGGTAAAGGGAGGCTATTCGATAACTACCGTTCGAGTGCAAAATAATGCCACATTGTATCGTGGATATATGAAAAGGCTGACAACACGAATAGTAATGAAATAAACATATTAACCAATAAATCTTCGAATTAATTAACTGAACACGCGAGAATAATTGTTAATTTTCAAGGGCGTAATTTAACGGTGCATTTATTACTCCCTAACGCCATTGCTTATTTGACGTGTGCAATTTTATCTTGCTTTAAAACCACCATCAATTACAGCTGCCTAAGTTTTGATTATTAAAAAAAAAAGAATAAAAGTAGAAGGAGAATTGCTGTACAAAATCAATTATTTCCAAGTAATGCCTACTTAGTGTATATGTAGGATCATTTCCACTGCTGTCAGAGCTGTTAAAAAATCAAATGAAGAAGGATCATTAACGAGTAAACTCAGTTATTTAAAAAAAAAAGGATTGCCAGTCCAATGTATCTTACGTTTAATTTGTTCTTAATATTTTGTATATTTCCTTTTATTCCCTGTTTAAAGGTCACTTGATGTAGTCAAGTTTCTTGTCGACAGTCGGAATGAATAAGGCATTTCTTAAACGTAGAAGATTTGGCTAATTCCACACAATAGCCCAGATTGGCTGATGTTAGCTGGAAGAGTTGCATCGTCGCACTAACATATATATATATATGTATACATATATATAAATATATATATATATATATATATATATATATATATATATATATACATATATATATATAATATATATATATATATATATATATATATATATATATATATATATATATATATATATATATATATATATATATATATATATATATATATATATATATATATATATATATATATATATATATATATATGTTGCCTAAATAGATGCCAGAACTGACAACTGGCTTACAGAAAAAAAAGTTACAGGTTAAAGTGTTTCTTGAAACGCAAACGAAAAAGGAAGATTGTTACAATCTGCAGCGATTGGTTTGAGAGGATAATCACGCCTGTTGATCCTTGTGTTGGCAACATCCGTTTGTGGCCTTGCAAAGACTTACACTAAAAAAGATTTTTTTTTCCTTCACCATGAAGCTGTTGTCCCCTGTCGCAGGGAATGGCCCATGAGAAAACACCGAGATAATGGTCATGGCCACATTAAATTTTTTAGCAGCTGAAAATTTATCATTTGGAACTCCAAAATTTTAACAGCCAAAGATAAACTCGTTTCCATAATTCAACAATTCGTCCCTAGTCCCGACGAATTGGCGTAAGCCATTTTTTCCCCATTCTGAGAAAATGGGCTTCAAAGATTTTGATATTATTCAGAGCTTCTTATTAGCCCAAATTTTGAGGAAATTAGGTTGGAAAATGAGACAACGCAGACAGCTGAAATTTTGATATGTTATACAGCAGGGCCGTCCAAATTGTTTAGTCTGAGGGCCACTCTTCAAAAAAAAAAAAAATGCGGACCACCTGTGTGTATATATATATATAAAAGAGAGATATACTTTTACTTATTTTTCTCTAGCGGGCCACTTTCAAAATCAAACGGGCCACAAGTGCATGGCGTTGGACGGCCCTGTTATAGAGTATAAAAGACTGAAACAC
>NC_089789.1:36331105-36341105 GCF_040412425.1 Macrobrachium rosenbergii
TTTGGTTACTTGTTGGTGCTAATGGTATTTCCTGTTTTTGTTTTTTATGGGGGGAGGTTGGGTAATGTTTTTGTTATCTATAAGTTTCTCTCTCTCTCTCTCTCTCTCTCTCTCTCTCTCTCTCTCTCTCTCTCTCTCTCTCTCGATTGACTCCTGCTCTGTTCTCGTCTTAGTTTTATCTCTCTCTCTCTCTCTCTCTCTCTCTCTCTCTCTCTCTCTCTCTCTCTCTCTCTCGTGTTCTTTTATCATACATTCTTTGGCTTTTAAAATCTTAAATTAGCCGAGTCTTGTTATCATATGCTCTTATTATTATTATTATTATTATTATTATTATTATTATTATTATTATTATTATTATTATTATCCACAAGATGAGCCCTTTTCATATGGAATAAGCCCACAGGGGCCATTGACTAGGAATTCAAGCTTCCAAAGAATATGGTATTTATTAGGAAGAAGTAAGAGGTGAGTGTAATCAATAGAAAACAAGTAAAAAAGCGCCGAAGTTGCTTCGGCGCAATCGAGTTTTCTGTACAGCGTATAATCAAGACCACCGAAAATAGATCTATCTTTCGGTGGTCTCGGTATAATGCAGTATGAGCCACAGCCCATTAACCTTTAACTACGGCTCGGTGGTGGCCTGTCCTATATCGTTGCTAGACGCACGATTATTGCTAACTTTAACCTTAAATAAAATAAAAAAAAACTACTGAGGTTAGAGGGCTGCAATTTGGTATGTTTGATGATTGCAGGGTGGATGATCAACATACCAATTTGCAGCCCTCTATCCTCAGTAGTTTTCAAGATCTGAGGGCGGACAGAAAAAGTGCGGACGTACAGACAAAGCCATCTCAATAGTTTCCTTTTACAGAAAACTAAAAAAGGCTGGGTGACGAAGTAAAAAGAAATATAAATGGTTAAGTCTAAGCATGGATATAATTTCTATGAATTTATGTATACGCTTATATAATCACGCGCGCATTCGAGCACGTACACATGCATATATTTAAGTTGTTTTTAAGTTATAGATTAATTACTTATCTCTGAAATCCATTTAAGCATTCATTTTCATTTCCATTATTCACGGTTTTTATTCAAAATATGTGTATTAACCTCAGTCATAAAATACAGTTATTATTATTATTATTATTATTATTATTATTATTATTATTATTATTATTATTATTATTATTATTATTATTATTACTGTAGTTGTTTTTATTGTTGTCCATGTCGACCAAGTCAAGTAAAGGCCACTAGCATAAAAAAACAATGTTCTACAAATATAAAGATCGTAAAAAAAAAACATATAAAATCAAGACCAAAGCAAAAAAAAAAAAGACAGCTAAATAATGTGCAGACACTACAACATAAAAAAAAAAATTACAATTAAAAGCCGTGTAATCAACGAACAAATAAATGTAGATTATAGATAAAGACGCAGTTGCAACATGAGGCAAACGAATGAGAACAGAAGGAAAACGAGAAACAAGAATGAAGCGGAGCAAAATAACAGGTAACGAACAGAAGAACAAAGTAATTGCAATTCCTTCGGGAACAAAAATCATCAGTAATGAAATTAATGCAAAGACCAAGAAATAAAAATCTAGATCACAGACGAAGACGCAGTTTGCAACATGAAGTAAACGAATGAAAACAGAAGAAAAACGAGAGACAAGAACGGAGTACAGTACAATAACTGATACATAAAAGAAAAAAAATAATTGCAATTACTTGGAGAGCAAAAATCAGCAGTAATGAAATTAATGCAGAGTCCAAAAGAAATAAAGTTCGTATCGAGATAAACTCGGGATAACAGGAATGAGAAGACGGGAAAATAAATTGTGAAGATAAGAGTTAAATAATAGGAAACTAACTGTGGATGATAAGAGCCTGAAAATAAGAATAATAAGATTAATCCGCGATACGGGAGATGAACTTTAATATCAGGGGAGCCATCCAGGTTGCTTCAATTAAGCGTCTGAGAAAAAATTTGCATATGTGGTTTACTAATGAGTCAGTACTGCTTTTGATTATGAAACCTGTCAAGAATGTTTATATGCATGATTGCAAAAGCTGTCAAGGGTTTTTTAAAAGTCTGATTGTAAAACTGTCAAGGATAGCTATATTTTGATTACAGAAGGTGTCAAGTATATTTGTATATTTTATTAAAAGAACTGTCAAGTATTTTAAATGTTTGATCACAAAAGCTGTCAAGCATATTTATATGTTTGATTTAAAAAGCTGCCAAGTATATTTATATATTTGATTTAAAAAGCTGTCAGGTATATTTATATATTTGATTTAAAAAGCTGTCAAGTATACTATATATTGATTTCGATAGCTGCCGAGCATGTTTACATGTTTTATTTAAAACCTGTTAAGTATATTTTATGCTTTTAAAAAAAGTTAATTGTTTATATGTTTGTTTATTTATTTGTTTTTTTTTCAAATACTGATAAGTATGTTTATGGCATCTTTTCCTCGTCACATACATTAAATTTATAAATGATTTTTATTTAAAACATGTCAGCTATAATTATTCATGCGTTCTTAAGTTGATTATATTGTATATGTTTAATTACATGAACTGTCAGGGACATTAATAGGTTTGAGAAAACACCTGTAGGGTATTGCTAAACGATGAAAACAAATATTAAACCCCTAACGTTTTAATGCAGCCAAAGTTACGGTTTTATGAAATGCAATAGATCAGTAAAAGCAATACTTATGATATGAATTTCCCTGAAAACGCTGCGTTGGTAACCTGAGACTCAGGTTACCTTAGTTACGAGATGCGAGACCTCGCAGCAGAAGAAGTTTTAAAAGACAGTTCAAGGAATCTCAGACCACACAGACGAGGACCTGCGCGGAAGAACGGGTTAGCAGAGATTCAGAGCCATCCATTTGCTCGCAAAGTAGCCTGTGATTTATTCGAGTACCCAGCGGCTACAGAGCTGTCGATCTGTACCTCGCAGTAATCTGACGCTGAATTTATAAAGTGACGCTGTTTCGCCACAAAACTGAAGCGCTGGTTGAACCAGTTAGCATAGATTTATCAGGGCAGTTAATCGTTAATATCACAATCAGTGTACATTATGATTGTACGCGGAGATGACACTGAAGCCCTTTATTGGATGATCTTTAAAAATGGGTCTGCTAATATGAGGTTGGGAATTTGTGGATTAGAGAATAAGTAATTTTTTAAAAATTTATATATGACATGACAGAGTTAACAACGTATGTTGACATTGGAATATTGCCTGCAATAATCTTGGCTCAAATGAAAAACTGAAGTGGCTTCGTAAACAGAAGAATTGTTTCACAGATATGAATTGCATTAATGTGCAGATTTATGAAAGAAAATAAGAATCAATAAAACTAAATAAAAATAAAAATAAAAAAAACAATATATATATATATATATATATATATATATATATATATATATATATATATATATATATATATATATATATATATATATATATATATATATATATATATATATATATATATATATATATATATATATGTGTGTGTGTGTGTGTATGTGTGTGTGTGTATAAAACTAAAAATAAACAAAAATAAAAAAGTGTTTCTGTAACCATATGAAACTCATATAGAATTCGCGATGTCATTCTACATTCCAAATTCACTTTAGCCTGTCCATAACTCAGGTTTATTACAAGAGAAGCCACGCTATAACACAGGTTGTGAAGACTGAATATGGGATGAGTACCATGAAGTCTCTATGTTGAAAATATTAATTCAGTAAAAATTGTTTCCAATCCAGTTCTATTAAAAAAATCTTAGAATATGAGTATATCATTCATAGATTCCGCACTCGGTAGTCGTCACAGAACTCATTGTGAACCATTACTACGCACCAAGATTTTTGAGGTCTTGCAAGTCCTGTTGATGTGACCCAAATCCCATAGAACACCTCTTTTTAGGGGATTGAGGGATGAAAGTGCGGTTTTACAAGGAAGCATTTATGTAAAGATACTGGTAGGAAAAATGCGTAAGATTTATTGCCAAATGAGAGTTGTGATGTTAAATCATATACTAAGCTCTATGGCCCTTGAATATTGTTGTATTTGTTTTTTTTATTATTATAATTATTGCCTCTCTGTGCTGCCAGACAGGTAGTTGTAACACCTCGGACATGCATCAGCCAGTATAGAGAGAGAGAGAGAGAGAGAGAGAGAGAGAGAGAGAGAGAGAAGGAAATATGATCTTGCTTGTAACGTACACGTTCATGTCTTCTACCCATCTTAGAAATGACCTTAAGTATTTATTTGGTGTTTTTTTTTTTCAATCGGAGTTTTTTATAGGAAGATAGGAAATCCTCGATCTAAACTCACGTTGCAACCATTTTTGCCAATTAATCTGGACGCTGAAGGCAGTAGAAAGAATTCAAAATAGGAAAATAATGATAAAAATACTTAACTCTTGATGTCTCTGACTCTCAAACCGCAGTGTAACTCATTATCACTTGCTCTTGACGACACAGGCACGAGAATAAACAATCAAGTTTTCTGTACAGCTTATAATGGTGTATGAAACTCTCAGCCACGGCCCATGAAACTCTCAGCCGGCCGTTGTGGCATTTGTTGTTGCGGTGCCAGACGCAAGATCATGGCCAACTTTAACCTTAAATAAAATAAAAACTACCGAGGCTAGAGAGCTGGAATTTGGAATGTTTGATGATTGAGGGGTGGACGATCAACATACCAATTTACAGCCCTCCAGCCTCAGTAGTTTTTAAGATCTGAGAGCGGACAAAAAAAGTGCGGACGGACAGGCAAAGCCATCTCAATAGTTTTCTTTCACAGAAAACTAAAAGCCAATTTATCTGCTGAAATCAGTACCTTTCTAAATTGACTTCGTAGCCGTGAATTTCTCTCTCTCTCTCTCTCTCTCTCTCTCTCTCTTTCTTGATCGGTGTTGTCTTGTGAAGAGGCGACTGAACTGTGATAAGACTTAACTGGTTTTCCGAGACCAGGCCCACGAAGCAAAAAGGAAGTGGAACGTGTTGTGTTTACTGTTCAGTGGTGTCCGGAGATTAGTGTTTGCTGCGCTTAGTGTGACCTTCACATTCGTGCATGCATGTACACGTGTGTGTGTGTGTGTGTGTGTATGCACGCACGGACTAATATATATAATATATATATATATATATATATATATATATATATATATATATATGTATGTGTGTGTGTATATATATATATATATATATATATATATATATATATATATATATATATATATATATATATATATATATATATATATATATATATATATATATATATATATATATTCTCATCATGCTTGCATGCACACCTATATGCAAACATACAAATACCATAAACATACGTAGGTCAGTGCACTGCATATCTGTGATCACACAGCTTTGTTTGTTTGTTAATTTAAAGGCAAAAGAAGTAAATTTGAAAGATAACTCTGGAATATCGATTGATTCATTTTTTTTTCGGGGAGCGAATAAAAGTAATACAAATTGATAAATTGAAAATATGAAGGAGAACTGATCTCACGATTTGCATTTTCAAACTGATAATTGTAATAACAACGATCGTCATCATCCCCATCAGCAGTTGAACGCAAAACTGTTTTGTAAATTTAGTCTGTAAGGTACGAACAATAACGGAAATCAAATTCCCCGCAAAGCGCTGCTGTAAGAAGGTAAATAGATAACCTTCTCCTGCCAGAGAAATCCGAGGCGTAAAAAAAGAAAGCAAAAAGAAATAGAAAAATATTTAAATGTCTCGACGTTCGGAAGAAATTGATGAAATGTTTAAACCTCAGTCGAGCCTGAATGCGGCTCTAAAGAAAATTCAGGGAGGATTAGATGTGATTTTTCTGAAGTATTTAGACGTCTGGAGGTATGAGAGACGTACTTACGCCTTTGAGGTGAGATGTGATTAAAAATTTTTTATTAAATCACACACACACATTTATATATACATGTATATGTTTGTGTATGTTTATATATATATATATATATATATATATATATATATATATATATATATATATATATATATATATATATATATATATATATATATATATATTTATAATGTGTGTGTATGTTTGTGCGTTTGTTTGCCCAGTACGTATGTGTGTGCGTGTGTTTATAATTTTTACGACTGCGTGCTTTAGTGGTTACCGGTGCGTTTTTTTACCAACTAGCTTATCGATATCGGTGTACAGATGAGCAGTACAATATTTACCGGAACCTTATGTTGAAAAATTATGCAAGATGCATTTACAGATAACAATTAATGCAAGGTATATTCACTGCCACGAATATTTCTCACCGATAATTTGTGAATGGGCGCCCTCGCTCACATTATACGTAAGTCACACTACGGTATTTCCTGAAACATATTCCCAGGCCTTCGTCGAAATTCCTTAGGTATGACGTATATGCACTAGGACGCTGAGGAAGTATAAAGGCTGCAATGTATGTGGTGCAACGTATGTGGTCCTAAATGAATCTGTATGTGTATATACTGTATATATATATATATATATATATATATATATATATATATATATATGTGTATATTTATATATATACACACACACACACACACATATATATATATATATATATATATATATATATATGTATATATATATGTACATGTGTATATATTTTATGGACGCCTCAAATTTACTACACATCACTTTTGAAAATAATGAAAACTGCATTTTGCTTCATTTCCATACTGAAAGCAGCGGATATTTTCAGTAGCTTCAAGAAATCCTTTAAATGAACACCGTTCTTGAACGTCACGTGACCTTCCGGTGATGCACCTTACGGTTATGGCGTAAATAATGCGAACGAAATGCAGTGCATAAAAGACGATAATTAAGAGATAATGGAACTTCTTCAGGCATCGCTTCCTCATGGAGATGAACTTTGCAGCTAACAAAGACTTAGCTTAAATTAAGATTTATTCCTCGACACTGCTTATTTGTAGCTTCATCTGCCAGCATCTGTCGAAATTAGGTCGACTTTTAGTTTTCTGTAAAAGAAAACTGTTGTGACGGCTTTGTCTGTCCGCCCTCAGATCTTAAAAACTACTGAGGCTAGAGGGCGGCAAATTGGTATATTGGGGATCAACCCTCCAGTCATCAAACACCAAATTGCAGCTTTCTACCCTCAGTAGTTTTTATTTTATTTAAGGTTAAAGTTAGCCATAATCGTGCTTCTGGAAACTACAGTATATACGACCGGCCACCACCGGGCCGTAGTTAAAGTTTCATGGGCCGCGCTCATACAGCATTATACCGAGACCACCGAAAGATAGCCCTATTCTCGGTGCTCTTGATTATACGATGTAAAGAAAACTCGATTGCTCCGAAGAAACTTCGGCGCATTTTTAACCTGTTTCTTTCTTTGCGCTGATTACAAATGCAAGACTTTTTCGTCCGTCTTTCATGAGGGTAGAAATAAAAAAAAAACAGCAGTGCAGCGTATCCAATAATAAGAAATATAAAGTTTTAATTTTTACACTAAAGAAATTATGCTCGAAAGAATCTCGAGTTTCAGTCCCAGAAAATCTCGTTAGTTTTTGTGAATGACGTCACGCCTCCTCCGCCAAGTTCCATGTTGCTTGTTGCTTTCGGATTATTATCTAAAACACTGGGTCATTTGCCAGACGTAATTACGGCGCAATTAAGAGGCGTAAAACTTGATCTAGATTTAGATTTGCAGTCGTTAAGTAAAAAAAATATACAGGAAACTTTGCTTGCAAACATATTTCTAATTAGTGCACAGGTTTAATTGCCAGCGGGTATAAAGCAAAACTTTATTATTATGACTCGTGGGTAATCTAACCAGTGCGGAAAGTTCACTCTTAGAATTTATATTATAATGCCCTTGAAAATACCCCTGAATATCAAATATCAAAGGAATCTCTTCTCTGTGCTTCATGGTCATATTCGTGGTTATGCTGATTCACATGCGGCGTCTGTTATTTGAGGATAACACTCTAACATTAGTTATATCTTATTTTCCTAAAGGCCAGAACTAGAAGGAAATACAAAAATGATTCCCATGTTATTTCTCGTATTATCTATTGCCCCCCCAGCTGTTTCCACTGTTAACTAATGCCTATCATCAGGACAACACTACATTGCAAAGTTTCGCAGATGACTCTGATCTGTCTTTATCAGTTAGATCTCTTTGTTAATTCCCGTAGGTGGGTAGTGCTGTCAATCACGGGGTGCACTGTAGGCATTACTAAAGGTTCTTTGCAGCGTCCCTTCGGCCACCGAGGTGCACAACCCCATTTCATTCCTTTTATTGTACTTCCTTTCATATTATCTTCCTTCCATCTTGCTATCCACCCTCTCCTAACAATTATTTCAAAGTGCAACTGCTTTGAGGTTTTCCTCCCGTTACACCTTTCAAACCCACCTACTCTCAGTTTCCTTTCCAACGCTGAATGACCTCATAGGTCCCAGTGCTTGGCCTTTGTTAATTTACCATTTTCACTCAGATTCCTTCTTTTAAGCTTTCGTTTGAAGCTCTACTGATACTTATATTAAATTGTAGTTTCTTAAAGGAACTAGAGTGACCCCGGGATACCCACAGTTGCTGGAATCAGCTTTTGTAAAAGATAATAAATGGAACAACGTTTATTTCCGTGAGGATAAGGAAAGATATAGGAATTTAGAGGAGTCTCATACTAATATACTGTGAATAAAAATTATATGCACATCAACATTCATATATAATACATATATATATATACATATATGTATGTATGTATGCATGTACGTATATACAGTATATGTATATATATACATACATACACATATACAGTGTGTATATATATCTGTATATTTATATGTACACATCTATATATATACTGTACATACATATATTTGTATCAGCATGTATCGCAATTGTATGCAGATCATCAAAACCTATACATACACACACATATATATATATATATATATATATATAAATGTATGAATGTATATGTATATGTGTGTAATATGTATATATATATATATATGTATATATATATATATATATATATATATATATATATATATATATATATATATATATATATATATATATATATATATGTGTGTGTGTGTGTGTGTGTGTGTGTGTGTGTGTGTGACGAACGAGAGAGAGAGAGAGAGAGAGAGAGAGAGAGAGAGAGAGAGAGAGAGAGAGAATGTGTATGTGTACGTCTGTGCTTGTAATTATGTATGTTTGAATATGAGAATATTATACTAATATAACTGTCTAAAGCAATCAAGATAAACAATATGAACTTTATAACAGGCTACATTCGCTCAAATTTCGACCAAATTTCTTTGCAATTGTTTTCATGAATGAAAAAAAAAAAGCAGCTCCAGAAACAGTAAGAAAACCATTAAAAGTAAAGAATCAGCGATAAACTAAAAATATCAGTAAGAATATTCTTGTTACGAGGTAATTGCAACGCATCAGCTCTATCAGTGTTATTAGCGGCATCTATTTAACCTCTCGATTTGATCGGTTCGCATTGAGTGTGGTCGCAACGACGTGTCCTTTCCTTGTTCGTTATTATGAACTGTTTTTAATTTGACACCTGTTTGTGGCACTGGACTGGTTTCCAAAACGACGCCTGCCCAAGGAGAATAACCACAGGAGGGCAGTTTGGCATGAAGTGGGGTTAAGGTCAGTGAGAGAAATTGGAACCTTGATTTTGTTTTATATCTTTTATATATATATATATATATATATATATATATATATATATATATATATATATATATATATATAATATATATATATATATTTATATATATATAAATATATGTATATATAGACACAACATACATACATATACATAATACATACATGCATACACATTATGCTTGCGCGCGTACCTTGCAAATCCATTTTCGATTACCTGCTTTCCCTCATGCCTGCTTGTTGGCGCTTGAGCAC
>NC_089789.1:36346105-36353605 GCF_040412425.1 Macrobrachium rosenbergii
AAGATTTGTAGTTTGCAAAGCAACCGAGTAAAGTGCTCAAATTATTTTAAAAAGTATTAAGCAGAGAAAAAATAAAAAAGTAAGAGTGTAAAGGTTAGTCCTTCCTTTAGACGAAAATGCTCATGTGATTTTGAAAGCGAATAGGCAGAAATAAAAAAAAAAAACAGTAAAAAAATAAGAATACATATAGATAAGTCTATTAAACTCCGTTAGCAATAGAAAGCAAGTAAAAGTACATAACTGAAAAACAGATTTATCATACTCCTGAGAAAAGCTGAGACAGAGATAATCGAATTTAACTGAATTTTACTGAAAAAGCGGAAATATTTGTCCTTGCTTGCGAGAACGTGAGTAAAGTAAAAAAAAAAAAAATAGATAAATGAATAATGTAAAAGATAGATACCACGACGCAGAAAAACCAAATGTCGCTGTTCGAAATGAAATAATGAAATGGTTAAAGTTCAGTCGTGAGGATCCGTCACAAAGCAGTTGCAAGCAGAAATGCAACAGAATTTGTTTTTTTTTTTTTTTTTCTTGCTTTGCTTTTTTAGTGTCGTGGAATTTTCTCCTAGAGTGGATTTACATGATTTAACTAGTCATCTAAACTGATATATTATGAAGGTAGGCATTCTTCCAAAGAGATAATCCTAGAAAATTCTTTAAAAAATTTATCAAAATTTTCTACTTTCATAAATTGTTTAAAAGTGTAATTTAGAAAAAAACCTTTAAAAAACATAAACCTGGGAAATTCTGTGAAATTTAAAACATAGATCATTCAGTTAAAGGGTTAATCTTGGGAAACATTAAAATGAAAATTGAGATAACTCAAAATCTGAGACTTGGGAACTTCTACTGTAAAATAAAGTAAGACTAGAGATATTCAGTAACAGGCGCCCTTTGAAAATGTCAGAAGAAGTAAAATTTGTAAAACCGTAGAAAAATTATAATTCGGAGAGCACAATGGAAAGCAGAGTTTCGTGAAATATTTATTGACTGCAGATCCCCACAGAATACTGCAGGTCACCTTTACACATCTGGATTCGTTATTGTATCAAAATATTTTCAGGCTTCATTCATCATTATTACATTTTTTTTACTCTTTATTCTTTATTCTTAAGTTTTTTTAGGCTTGTTCCTCATTACAACATTTTTTTCTGTATCTCTATTCTTAAGTTTTTTAGGTTTATTACTCCTTGTTACATTTTTTGACTCTTTATTCTCCGTTCTTAAGTTTTATTAGACTTTTTTCTCGTTATTACATTTTTTCTACTTTATTCTCCGTTTTTAAGTTTTTTTATGTTTTATTCCTCTTCGTTAAACTTTTTCACTCTATTCTCTGTTCTGAAGTTTTTCTTGAGTATTATAAATTTTTTAGACTGCATTCCTCATTATTAAATCCTTTCTACGCTATTCGCCGTTATTATATTTTTCAAACTTTATAATCACATTATTACAATTTTTATTCTTTATTCCTTATTACTTTTGAGTCTTTAACCCTTATTGTAATGCTTTTTGAATCTTAATTATCTTTCTTACACTTTTTTAATTCTTTGTTTCTCAGTTGTATTTTTTCCCTTTATTCCAGACAGCGAGATTTCACCACAGGCGCTTTTGAAGGTAGGTAACTTGTATATTACAAACCAGTACAGTGGTTCAAGTGCTTTTAGATAAGTCTGAATATCGAATAAGCACAGCTTTACTATATTTTATTTTATGGATAAATTTTATGCTTTATTTATTTATATATATATATATATATATATATATATATATATATATATATATATATATATATATACAGTATATATATAATACTGTACAGTATATATAATACATATACAGTACATATATATATATATATGTGTGTGTATATATATATATATATATATATATATATATATATATATATATAATGAGGCTTAATGCCTTTACGCAGCTCTTCCTATCACTGTAACAGTACTTGACATTAACCCCAAGGTTTAAATTTGAATTCAAAGAATATTGACCAAACCTCATGAATCGATACATATCCAATCAAAATATACTTGACGAATTGCACGAATTACTTATGAGAGATTCCTTACTGAACAAACAACCACGTCAAAGCCGTCCCCACTGAATTGGTACTGTCTAGAGAACATGACAAAAAAAAAAATTACGTAAATAAAAAAGTGGATATGACGCGCGCGCGTGCGAGAGGTGGCGGGGACGGACGGGGGAGCTTTTGACGGACACCTCTCGTTAAACCATTCTTTGGCGATGCCAGGCATGCAGTCCATAATGTCAGAGACATACCACTTTACCTATCAATCAATCTTTTCATTATTCACGCGCCCTCTAACCCACTCTTTCACCAGCGGGGGGAGCCGAGCCCATTTTTTTTCTACGTTTTTAAAGTCATGCACCTTGCCTATACGTCGCTTTTCGATTCTCGCCTTGGTAGGGTTTTTTCAATGATGTATCACAGTGGACAAAAGCAAAGACAACAGACAAATAATATATATATATATATATATATATATATATATATATATATATATATATATATATATATATATATATATATATATATGCAGTGAATTATATATTCATGAAACCAATACAAATAAGAGATGAAACTGAAAAAGCGACTATAAGTACTTATAGTCGTATTAAATATATAGATAAATAAGTAAGTAAATAAAGAAGGAAATAAATAAAAAGATAAATAAAGGACATAACGTAATTATGTTTTCCTTGTTCTTTTTCTTCCCGCATCTGTTGTAGCTGATAAAAAGAGGCAAACGACTGACAGCTTTCCTGTTTACCAAAATTCCCCTTATTATATTCGCCCTTCCCTCTCGCCTTTCTGTTTCTTGAGTCAGAAATCCTTTTAGGACATTAAGGAAGAACGCAGGACTCCTAGGTGACAGCACACACGCGTATTCCTTCCTAACCTAACCGAACCCAACCTTCCATTGTGAAAATGCACCGATGCGTCAACATTGCTTCTTAAGGTGTTTACATATTACAGTAAAACTTGTCATAAACACGTAGAGAACTTATTCCTTACATATCATTAACAGGTCGACAACAAGTCAGCGATCGTGTTCGGAGTAAGATAATAGAATGAGGCACTGGGTAGGACTGACAATAAGACAGTGACTTGTATTCAGCGTGTTTGTTACTGCAGTGTAGACTCAACCTTAGTTGTCTTAAATTCACCTGGTCTCTCTCAACCCTTTCCTGGGGAAAGGTAATAGAATGAAACACTGTTTAGGAGTGATAATGAGACGCTGACTTGTATTCAACTTGTTTGTAGCGCGTGTGGGATAAGTGTGTTTATGCACATTTTAGTGCAGAGTAGACTGACCCTCCGTTGTCTTAAATTCACCCGAACTCTCTCACCTCTTTCCTGTCCAGCATTGTAGTTTTCCTCCTCAGAGGAATAACAGCTCAGCACTTCTGTCCTAACTGGCCAATTGACTTGTGGAAACTTCCACGACCAACTTTCACTGTGTCCGCTCATCAAACGTTACTCCACTACCGTATTTTTTGTTTTCATTCAGCAACTTTTCCCCTCTCCATAGCATCGACGTTGCCTCACAGTTTCGTTTGGCGTTTTCTACAGTTCTGAAAATCCTTACTTGCTTCCAATATTGATTGTTTTTGCACCAGACTACATTTTTCCTCTACTCCAACTTCACTACGCAACGCCACTGGTCGCAGTTCTATTCGACTTGGGCCTGGACAGTATATATATATATATATATATATATATATATATATATATATATATATATATATATATATATATATATATATTTGTGTGTGTGTGTGTGGCCTAGTATGGTATTTGCTATGCCCGATAATAACCTAAAAGCTTAAGACCTTACGTGCCTAAATCTTCTTCGATGAAAGGCGACGAATAATGTTCTTGAGATATTCCGTCTCTCAGTATTCATTATTGACGTTGTTCATTATTCATCCCCCGCCCCCAACCAGCCCCTATTCCCCTCCCCACTCACAATTTGAAGTATATTCTTAACTCACCATAATTTATATCTATCTTATAAATTTTACTGCGTTTTCAACAAGACAGTCTTGTTTGTCTGTACTCCACAACCGAGCACACATTATTCATGCCTCAATTCGTTGGCATTTGCTTATTTACGAGCAGCGGCGCACATGATTGCTTGCGTAGCATTTTTGTGCGTCTGTATAATAAGTAATTAACAGAGTTGTGTGTAATACCTGCTTGTATTCACATGAATATATTACTAGAATATCTTGTTCTCCGGTCTTCTGCCTCGTAGGAGAATACTCCTTTCAATGTAGCTCTGTCTGCAAATGCTAAACTCTCTCAACAACTTTCCCTTTGACCAACAGCTGCATTGCCTTCTGCCCTTCAGCTTTTCATTTGTTCTCTGTGGTCTCTTCCTACTTAGCTGTCCAACCTCTTTAACTTCCTCTTACTCCACCTTCCGCCTCTCGTTCGTGGACAAATCTAAGTATTATTGTAAAGTGAATGTTACAAATATTAGTCTCAAATGACAAATTTTAGTCTCAGATGACAGATATTAGTCTCAGACGACAAATATTAGTCTCAGATGACAAATATTAGTCTCAGACGACAAATATTAGTCTCAGATGACAAATATTAGTCTCAGATGACAAATATTAGTCTCAGACGACAAATATTAGTCTCAGATGACAAATATTAGTCTCAGACGACAAATATTAGTCTCAGATGACAAACATTAGTCTCAGATGACAAACATTAGTCTCAGATGACAAATATTAGTCTCAGACGACAAATATTAGTCTCAGATGACAAATATTAGTCTCAGATGACAAACATTAGTCTCAGATGACAAATATTAGTCTCAGATGACAAATATTAGTCTCAGATGGCTCGAGATGAAAACGGAAGACCAGATTATCATCCAGGAATAATGTAAGGAGACTACTGAAAGTTCCTGAAGTCCTTTTTTAGTAAAGTGGGAAGGATTTACCTGAAAAAAAGACTGGTTACTTCAGGCAGGTTGGCGAGTTCCTCATTGGACGGGTTGGTATCGCTCTCGGGTAGCACTCTGCTGGGCCCGCGTTCGATTCTCCGACCGGCCAATGAAGAATTAGAGAAATTTATTTCTGGTGATAGAAATTCATTTCTCGTTATAACTTATTTTTCACGCAGGTTGGTACAGATTAAGCCGGCATTACGCCAGCACTTGTCCTTCCACATGAGATGGTAAGGTTTTGAAGCAAATGAGAGGCCTGGTTTGGACCTCTGGACTCGGAGCAGCAAACCGAGATTGTCCCATGAAGATGCCTTTGCGATACGTGCAATCAATACTCGGATTCCTCTACTTCTTTTTTATGACGTCAGCCGATAACTAGACATATTTCCCAATATTCCTTCCATCAACTTCCCCTCATCCTCTTTCAAGCCCTCATCCCCTTCATCATCATCATCATCATCATCCTATCATCATCCTACGCCTGTTGCAGGTGATAAGTTGAAGGCATCGGCTGACAACTTTGCAAATGAACTGACGCAAGTTTTCAATTGCTTCTCCCTCCTAGAGGCTTACTAAGACTCTTCCCCCAATCCTTTCTTCCCCCTTCCCCCCCTCGTCCTTTCCCTCCTCTCCCACCCACCCCTTCCCCTCTTCCTCCGCCTCTCCCTCCTCCCACTCCAGAGATCATTAAAGTTTCGTCGGCTTAAAGACCGATAATGAAAAGAAGGATTTGCCTTTTTTTTTTTTTCATTTCCGCATTTCGATGCGACGATGGCGTTCAAATGCAAAGCAGCATGTTTCATTTGGTTTTATTGGTGTTTAAGCTGTCTGCCTGTCTGTCCGTCGAACATTCTAAAATATTTTCTTCTGATTTAGGGATAACTTATCCTTTTACAAATTAGGCATAGACATCAATACTGATAGCTAACGGCCTTGTAACGTGAATAAGGCTTTGACAGAAATATCCACTTATCCTATATGAAGCCTACGATGTTAAAGAAATGATTGATCAGGAAAATTAAACATCTATTAATGCTCAGTGAAGGATACATTGGTAAGGAACTTTTTTTTTTCAAACACCGTTGAAGATCTGTTGATTCTGTGCGTAGGATAAAATGTTTGTATTAGATTTCTGAATTTATTCTATATACACTCTCACTATTTCAAAGGGAATTTTATTTGTTACCTTTTCTGATTATTTTCTCCATATGAATAGTATTTCTGTAGTTTCGTAAAACAATATATATATATATATATATATATATATATATATATATATATATATATATATATATATATATATATATATATATATATATATATAGAGAGAGAGAGAGAGAGAGAGAGAGAGAGAGAGAGAGAGGAGAGAGAGAGAGAGAGAGAGAAGGAAATGGGCTTCCAAGACTGCGCGCATACCATTAATTAGACTGTCACACAGATGACCAGAGGTGGCGAGACATGGACTGCTTATCCGATACAGCTGCTATTAATTCAGGCTTCCGCCTGGAATATGGTGAATTTTCTTGATTAGTTTCCAATTTATTAATGAATCACGAAGCTCGAAGAACACGCGAAGACGCAGCTTGGCTGACGTGGTGATGGGCAAGGTAAGTCGTTGCTATAAACTTCGTGGCCACTCTAGGCTGAGTCAGAATTGAAGAGAGAGTAGAGAGAGAGAGAGAGAGAGAGAAGAGGAGATAGACAAATTGACATTTACAGAGCAAACTGACTGACGGCCAGAGAGGAAAAAGAGGCATGAGTAAAATGAGTCAGAGTTGAGAGAGAGAGAGAAAGAGAGAGAGAGAGAGAGAGAGAGAGAGAGAGAGAGAGAGAGAGAGAGAGAGAGAGATAGGCAAATTGACATTTATAGAGTAAGTCCGACTGGCGACCAGGGAGAAAATGAGGCATACATGAAATGAGTCAGAGGTGAGAGAGAGAGAGAGAGAGAGAGAGAGAGAGAGAGAGAGAGAGAGAGAGAGAGAGAGAGAGAGAGAGAGAAGGGGAAGAGATAGGCAAATTGACATTTATAGAATAAGCCCGACTGGCGACCAGGGAGAAAATGAGGCATACATGAAATGAGTCAGAGTTGAGAGAGAGAGAGAGAGAGAGAGAGAGAGAAGGGAAAGAGATAGACAAATTGACATTTATAGAGCAAGCCCGACTGATAAGAGAGGAAAAGAGGCATACATAAAATGAGTCAGAGTTGAGAGAGAGAGAGAGAGAGAGAAAAGAGGAGATAGACAAATTGACATTTATAAGCAAGCCCGAATGGCGACCAGAGAGAAAAAAAAGAGGCAAACGTAACAACAGAATTATCATTTTTATTATCATAATTTTTCCCTAATGGAAGCAAAGATATATTCGTCATTTTTAGGAAAACACTGATGACGTCACGTCGGGTACTCCGTATTATGCTTACCTCAAAAACAAAGAACACTGATGACGTCACGTCAGGTACTCCGTATTATGCGGCCCTCAAAAACACCAGTCAGGTAAATTA
>NC_089789.1:36358605-36368605 GCF_040412425.1 Macrobrachium rosenbergii
AAACCTACTCCAAAACTCCACTCCACATACACACACCACCACCACCACCACTACCATCAACATAGGGAACAATCAGTCTCAAGACATTATAATCCCATCACTGAAAAAAAAAAATACATTGAAATCAAATCTATCTATAACATCTCACATAGCTTCGGCAAGATACAAAAATAACAAGTAAAAAATGAGCCGAAGTTTCTTCGGCGCAATTGAGTTTTCTGTTCAGCGATAATCAATGCCACCGGAAATAAATCTGCCTTTCGGTGGTCTCGGTATAATGCTGTATAAGCCGCGTTTCATGAAACTTTAACCACGTTCGGTGGTGGCCTGGCTCATATCGTTGCCAGACGCACGATAATGGCTAACTTTAACCTTAAATAAAACAAAAACTACCGAGGGTAGAGGGGTGCAATTTGGTATGTTTGATGATTGAAGGGTGGATGATCAACATACCAATTTGCAGCCCTCTAGCGTCAGTAGTTTTTAAGATGTGAGGGCGGACAGAAAATGTGGGGACGGACAGACAAGGCCGGCGTAGTTTTCTTCTCAGAAAACTAAAACCTGGACCTATATCGGAATTCATCTCAAAATCCAATCATCTCTCCCTTGGTTTATAGGCCATCTCTCTCCAGAATTTTATTGAAATTTTTCAAAACCCTCCAGTTACAAGATCCCTTGCTTTTATGCTGGCTTAAGGCCAGTATAATCTGAAACGAACAAGCTGGAGACCAAACAAATCAACAGTCAGTATCTGGTGGTGACGTAACTTCCTTTCAACTCCGCTGGTGGAAATGTTGGCAATCTATACAACGCATAAGTATGAAAAATAGATACGAAAAAAAAACGAGGCAGGGGCGGGGGGAGTGTAGGTATCAGTCATGAATCATGTTTCATCAGTTTCATGACTGATGCTAATGAAACATGATTTCCATGTGAGTGTGGTAATATGGATTTATGCTGGAAATGCTCCAGTAATGCTATTAAAATGAAATAGGTACAATCATTTGCTGTCGCATTGTATAATGGAAATGTTCCAATGAAATCGGATTAGTCAATATAACGCTTTGCTGACATTTAAGGCTGACAAATAAATCATATGAAGAACAACGAAGCAAAACTACTGTGTACGCACATTTCAAGCAACGGAAATAAACCACTACGCTTTCTGATGCAAAATACATTATATGATCCATTCTAGCTATAAAATATCGAAGCTTTCGATACAGCAAACGTCATGAACGCACATCAAGAATTCAGGCAGTAAACTCTTGGGGTCCGACTGTATAATAAATTTATCAGAGGAAAAATCTCGAGTGAATAAGAATTCCCACAATGAACGTAAGAGATCCGAAGGTCACAAGGAGTTACAGAAACTCGTTATTGGTTTTAATTTTCTGTTAAAGGACACTATTGTGCCAACTTTGTCTGTCCGTCCACACTTCTCTCCGCGCTTTTTCTGTCCGCTCTCAGATCTTAAAAACTGCGTAGGCTAGAAGGCTGCAAATTGGTATGTTGATCATCCACCCTCCAATCATCAAACATACCAAATTGCAGCCATCTAGCCTCAGTAGTTTTTATTTTATTTACAGTTAAAGTTAGCCATAATTGTGCTTCTGGCAACGATATAGGATAGGCCACCACCGGGACGCACTTAAAGTTTCATGTGCCGCGGCTCATACAGCATTATACCAAGACCACCGAAAGATAGATCTATTTTTGGTGGCCTTGATTATACGCTGTAGCGGCTGTACAGAAAACTCGATTGCGCCGAAGAAACTTCGGCGCATTTATAGGCTACTTGATTTTAATTTTGTTTTATTTTTGTCATTGATTTCGTGCGTCAATTTCTCGAAAAAACAAGGAACTCTTACTGTTTTTTTTAATCATATTTATGGCCATTCTACTCTTTATAGTCTTGCTTTGCGAAGTATTGTTAGAACGATTGTGCACGTTGTATAACAATCTCAACATAATAGTCACAATAATAACATGTTCCTTATAAACGTAAGAGCGAATGCGAAATTTGTATAACGATCATAACACAGCGGTTGCAATAATGACAAGAACAACGCAACGCAATAATAACAATAACAGAAAAGCATAGCAAAACAACATTAACGGTCACAGGAACCGAGGCAGCGATTATAACAACAATAACCCACGCTAATTAGAACAACGAAGATCAACATAATCACTCACCTCATGATTGTGTTTCTCGCCGCTTAATGCACCCCACCACCTACCACCCCTCCCACTTCCAGGCCATAGCAGCCCCCTCCTCCCCTCCCCCGCCCATCAGGGATTCAAGCCATGAATTCCGGGCTTCAGCTAATTGCTGCCAAAGAGAATCTGCCAATGCATGCCAAATAGACGGGAGTAATTTCGTCCTATCTCTCTCCGTCTGTGTGTCGGACAACAAATGCGAAGTTTCATGGCTGTTTGCCTTCCTTTAAGGGGCAGATTTATCGCGCCTTGCGTGCTTAGTCGTCCCAACCCCCAACCCCCCTTCCTCCCGCCCTTTCTTCTTCCTAGGTTCCGGGCTACAAAATGGCTTGATAAGGTTGCCCGTCCCTTCGGCCTCCGCTTTAAAATAGCAGAAATTAGGCGCCTCTCCATGGGATATGTTAATGGAAATGTGCTTCCGAGTTTAAACCTCATCATCTAAACCGCGGCTTTCTTCTTCTTCCTCGGCTCTGGGCTACGAAATGGCTTCATAAGGTTGCCCGTCCCTTCGGCCTCCACTTCAAAAAAAAAAATAAAATAAAAAAAGAAATTAGACGCCTCCCATGGTATATGTTAATGGAAATGTGCTTCCAAGTTTAAACCTCACCATCAAGACCGCGGCATTCTTCTTCCTCGGCTCCGGGCTACGAAATGGCTTTATAGGGTTGCCCGTCCCTTCGGCCTCTACTTTAAAAGAAAAAAAATTAGGCTTTCCCCTGGCATATTCACATTCCAAAGAGATGTATTGATCAGTATGTTAATAAAAATATACTTCCAAATTTAAACTGTCTCATCATCAAGACCGCGGCCTTCTTCTTCTTCCTCGGTTCTAGGCTACAAAAGGGCTCTATAAGGTTGCCCGCCCCTTCGGCCTCTCCTTTAAAAAAAAAAAAGACCTCCTCCGACATATCTTCATTCATTTGAGATTTATTGATCAATATGCTGATGAAAATACGTTTGAAGTTTAACCTCCTCATCAAGAAGACATACAGGGAAAATTTCTTACAGAAAAAAACAGATATGATTTGACATCGAATATGAAGCAGGTACGTCTTTCTGCGTCCTACCAGCGGATGTCAGGTTATGGTTTTTGTTAAGTTAAGTAGAAAGGTTTGTGATATTTGATGAAAAAAAAAATCGTTAAATTAACGAAAGACACCCAGTGGGAAAGTTATAATTATGTGACCTCAGTTGCTCCAAAATGCATATAGTGACAGTAACAAAAAGATGTTATTATTACCACTGATGTTATTATTTCTCTTCATCCATTAAAATTATTGCAATTCATGAATAATATGGTTCCTGTAGCTGAGTAGATTAAGCGTTGGTCAAAGTCGATCGTTGGTTTAGAATGATGAAGTCGGCCCTTTGTCAGTAGGTGATGGTAACGTTTTCAAGTGAAAAAGAAGCCTGGTGTGGACCTCGTGACACGGGATAGAGACAATTTATATATCAATAGGAAACACGTCTGTTTCTTTTCCTCTACTCCGAAGCTTTGGAATTTACTCCTTGCCTCGGTTTTTCCTGAGTACTTATCATCCTTTTTTTTCCCCCTCGAACCTGGGACATGAAAGGCTTGTTGCATGCCCCTACTATTAAACTTTCTGTACAGCCTATAATGCTGTATGAGCCGTGGCCCATGAAATTTTCAGCCACAGCCCCGTGGTGGCCTGTCCTAGAGCGTTGCCAGACGCACGATCGTGCCTAACTTTAACCCTAAAAAAAATAAAAACTGCTGAGGCTAGAGGGCTACAATTTGGTACGTATTATGATTGGAGGGTGGATGAGCAACATACCAATTTGCAGCCCTCTAGCCTCAGCAGTTTTTAAGATCTGAGGGCGGACAGAAAAAGTGCGGACGGACAGACAAAGCCATCTCAATAGTATTTTTTTCTGTTACGGAAAACTAAAATAGGTAAATAATATAAATGAGCATACCAATATACGCATGGGCTGAGAAGCGGCAGGATAAACGCTCGATAGAGAACACTGGACGAGAGACAAGTAAGAAAAACCAGAGAGAACTTTTCATCATTGAACAATCACCTGCTCATGTAACGCGTGGTCATGAATGTTTCAGTCTCCAAAAAGAGGATTACGCTTTCTGTGAACGTTTTATGTAAAGGTTCGTGCCCCGTCCGACGCCTTTTTTTTTCTTCCGACTGTGAATCATTCTTTAAAAATTGATTAATCGCGATGCGAGAAGCATCCTCAATTTTTCATGTTCCACGTGCGAGCATCGATGAGCATCCATTGTACCCTGTTAAATCATTCGTGCGATCGAGTCTGAGTTTATGTAGTTTATGTTGATATATATATATATATATATATATATATATATATATATATATATATATATATATATATATATATATATATATATATATATATATATTAGATAGATAGATATAGTTATTTATTATATATATATGTGTGTGAATGTGGGAGTTTGCATTTATATTCTCCCAGTGCTACTCAATATCCATATATACTCCTTAAAACCTTCCCCTAAACACATTCAACGCATCTTCTGTCACTCACACTCAACATCCACATTTCACTTCCATAAAGGAGAGCTGGCTCAACAGTTAACATCCACATTTCACTTCCATGAAGGAGAGCTGGCTCAACAGTCCCTTCATACATTCTAACTTTAGCTCATATAAAAACTGTAATTCCTTGCCAGATCCTTTATTCATACCTTGCTATCTCCCTGGCATCACCTATTTCGTGACGTATCTCTTGTCTCATCTTCCCGTCATTTATTACATGTATTCCCGATTACCTACAAAAATCGCATAATCTTCTACCATCCATAATAAGTCAGTGCTTCATCTATTTACCTTTATGATCTTACTCGCGTTTATATTTACGTGAAAACGAAAGGTTCGTAAACTTCATTATAATGACTAATAATGTAATTGAATCGTACATCACACTTAGGTTTCTTAATTAAAGTTTGTCGTGAGTTAAAGTTACGTTCACTGGACAAGACTGTTAATACTGCGTTCGATCAAGGGACCGGTGTGAGTTTATAAATTCATTTTGTGGTTATTAGGAATAATATAAAAGATTAAAGGGAAAATAGCATATATGCGTTGAAATTAAAGGGAATAACGTCTAACAAGGAAGGGATCCCATGACTTACATTCCGTCTGAAAAAGAAAATTTAATCAGATTTGTGTGGTGATAAAATGTCATTTGACGTCACTCGTGGTAGAAACATTAATATCTAATCTCACACGGTAAGCAAAATAAAATTAAACCAGTGACTAATATTTCCCAGTTGTTTAACATTTCTAACGAGCTCGATGGCGCGCGCTACACGGCGCTGGAACCTGGCGCTGCCCGTCATGTCTCCCTTACCCTCTCGATCCCCTACCCACCCTTGCCTCCACCCGGGCCGGACAAAAAGGTTTGCAGGAGGATGGATATGTCATGTCTCCCTTATCCTCCCGACCAGCTACCTACCCCGCCCCCACCCGGGGCGGACAAACAGGTTTGCAGGAGGAGGGGTGGCTGTGCCATGTCACCCCTACCCTCCGATCCCCTACCTACCCTACCTCCACCCGAGGCCGACAAAAAAGGTTTGCAGGGGGAGGATGGATATGTCATGTCTCCCTATTCTCTCGACTCGCTATCTACCCCGCCCCACCCAGGGCGGACAAACAGGTTTACAGGAGGAAGGTGGCTGTGCCACGTCATCCCTACCCTCCCGATCAGCTACCTACCCCTCCCCCCACCCGGGGCGGACAAGCAAGAAAGATCCACCTGGATTTTATTGTTATAGATTGTTAATGGAGCCTTTACCTGAATATAATGCTAAAATAAATTAGTCATCAGATGAAGTACTTTATTTCTCGCGAAACAGATAGGTCGAAAACTGCCCATCTCCAGCACTTCTCTCAAAATGGTAAACATAACTACATTAAAGATTAGCTAACTTCTCTCTGTCTGTCTCTCTCTCTCTCTCTCTCTCTCTCTCTCTCTCTCTCTCTCTCTCTCTCTCTCTCTTCAGTATTCCATTCATGCAAGCTTGCCCCGACTCCATCCACTATATTATGGAATGGAATGGGACCCTATTTTTCCATTCTTCTTATGTAACGAGACAAAGTGCGCAGTCTATACTCTCGAATCTTTCCATTTTCTCCTTATTTCTAATATATCTATCATCCGTATAACTATTCCTGTAAATTACCTTCCTCTCCTCACCGTTGAAACAACTCTCTCTCTCTCTCTCTCTCTCTCTCTCTCTCTCTCTCTCTCTCTCTCTCTCTCTCTCTCTCTCTCAATTGTGTATTCATCACCCTGACCCCATCTCTTCTGGTTCGTCTTTACTGCAACCAGATATCCCATTATTTTCACTTCATGTACAATTTTGTCACCTTCACCCAGATGAATTGACCTCCAGAGACCTAGCTCTCCATAAGTGGCCTCTAATGCCCACCAAGGCCGCTGCATCTAGCATTCATTCCGGGGAGGTCAAGCAGCGAAGTCTGTTCTTGCTTCCAATTTCCTGATATTTGAAATCTCACGTCTTTGGAGGAAGACATCTATGGCTACCTTCCAGAGTAATTCTAGCTTTTTCTTCCTTCCCTGAAGTAGGAGAGGAACTCTCTGGAAGTCCCATTCCCATCCGCATCAATGAATTTATATTAACGTGATTTCCTTTAACTTTGTTGGTGACAGTTGTTAGGTTCATGTAGAGCTCACCATGTTTCTGCTCTATGAATGCTGGAACTTTTATAAGCATGTCGTGTTACCTGTTGCATAATAGGCTTATTACATTAATTTTCTTTGTTATTATCCCATATCTCTAAAAAGGTTTTTTCGCTTTCAAACATTAACATAACGCAAGTTCGCGACGGCTTAACTGGTTTTAAACCGAAAAAAATAATAATTTCTGAGATGGTGAAATTTTCAAAAATATAGCCATGATGCTCGAAGAAAAAAATAATAATAATAGGTTACCACGGATACCTGGAAAAGACACTGGAGGGGTGAAGAGAGAGAGAGAGAGAGATCAGGTCCAGCGGACTGAGAGGGGTCTGGAATTAGGGTAATGGAATTGGCGGGTGGGCAGGTTGCATAACTCCGCCATCGTGCCCTTCCAGATCCATCAACACCGTAGCTTAAGGTCATCGTGCAAGATTAATCCTGAGCTTAGACGGGATTAACAATTTAATTGCCCCTGATTTAGGAACCCACTCTGATATTAGGGAAAGGTGACGCTAGCAACTCTTTTAGTCTCCCTTCCCTCCCACATCCCTCTTCGGTACCTCCATCTCCTTTTTCTTTCTTCTTCTACGTCTTCCTCCCCTCCTCCTCCTCCTCCTCCTCCTCCTCCTCCTCCTCCTCCTCCTCCTCCTCCTCCTCCCCTCCTCCTCCTCCTCCTCCTCCTCCTCCTCCTCCTCCAATCCCATTCTTCCCTCACCAATCTCTTTTTACTTCCTACAATCACCCCGTTAAAGCTGTATCTTTTAATCTGAATGAACTCTTTTATTAAATCATTTGGAAACGACAGATTGTAAATTTGTCAGATGAATCTTTACGAAATTTGGCTTGTTACGGATTTGTACTCTCTTTCTGGTAACGGAACGGGTATTTCTTCCCTTATCTGCCTCTTTATCAAGCTAGCACAACAGCAAATGGACAACAGATAGGTTATTCTTATTATACTTCATGAGATAGACAAGTGCTATTTTGTCTGTCCTTTTCGTGTACTCTATGTCGATGACGATAAGACAGAAATATCGTGCAAATAGCATCGCTGTCTTTCGTATATAAACGCAGAAAAAGTAAATGAATGCTTATTTTCTTCTGTATAGTTTTTCATGGTGTATCTGCACTAAAAACTATGGGTTATTTATCATTATATAAAACTAAATGGTGAGACAAGGACGCGATATGAAAGATGAAGAAAAAAAAAACAAGCAAAATAGCTAATCAAATGAATGCTTATCTTCTGCTGTATAGTTTCTTATGGTGTATCTGCACTAAAACCTAAGGGTTATTTATCATTACGTATAACGAAATGGTGAGACAAGGATGCGATATGAAAGATAAGAAGAAAAAAAAACAGGCAAAATAGCAAGCCCTTTCTCATATTTCCATCTCTACCATCTTAGCATATAGTTTGTTGTCTCATTTTTACTTTAGCCTGAATTGACTCTGATTGTGAATTTTCATTGTGAGATATTTCGTGTGACAAAGCATAAGTAAATAGTTTATTGAAATCGGGGTTAGTTTCCTTGTTAGTTGCGATGCTAATGCAATCAGCCTGTCAATCAATTTTGGTTTAACTTTACCTTTTGTCAGTTTCCTTACATTTTTTCAAAGGTAATTCATTCATGTAGATTTTTCTGCAAGCATTTACCTTTGCGGTCACTACTTTAGGTAAATTTTAAAGGCCCATAACAGCATCTCTTCTCGGTTGGGAGGGGTGAGTCCAGAGGGGAACACAAGACCCTTCATTCCCTGTAACGCCTTACCACGCTTATGGACTTCTTGTAGGCAAGGTCGTTTACTTTTGCATTGAGCTGGAAAAGATTATCAGAGAGAGAGAGAGAGAGAGAGAGAGAGAGAGAGAGAGAGATCTCAATGACTCTCAGAAAATTAACAAATTTGTAAAAACAAAAAGTGGAGTCCACCTCAGATGACAAAGCATGGCTTTCTCCTAAATTTTCAGGTTTTCAGAAAATTCACAGAATTGGAAAAAGTAGCAAGCGTTCCAAGTGATCAAGGCCACTTTTCAAAAGGATTGTAACTGAATGTTTCAAGTTGTTTTATAAAATAAAATTACCCTTGAGGTAACTGGAGCATTCTCGAGAACAAAGGTTAATTATTGACATTGACAATTTAACAGATATCTCGTTCTGATTACATATTCATATAAGAACTTCTAGTCGTATTCTGTGCATATTTCTCCTGATATATCTATATGAAGTCTTATTTTATATAGATTATCAATGTATTTACAAATCTAATTCGTATAATTCAGTTATATTTCCGCCAATAATTTCCTGTCGTTGTCTCTAATGGATAGTCTATCTTATATTTTTATATATGGTTTATATGATTCCATTACATTTCCCGCGTCAATATATTTTCGTAAATAATTTGTATAATTCTGTTATATTTCTGCCAATAATTTCCAGTTGTGTCTCTATGAATCATCTTCCTAATACTTTTAAATGTTTGTATATGATTCCATCATATTTCGCACCTCAATATATTTTCGTAAATAATTTGTATAATCGAATTATATTTCCGCCAGGAAATTCCAGCCGTTGTTTGTATGGATGGTCTATCTTATGTTTTTATATGCATATTTTATCTATAATTCCATTATATTTCCGCCAAGAACTTCCAGTCATTGTCTGTATGGATTTTCTTCCTGATGCTTTTATCAATAATTTGTATGATTCCATTATATTTCTCGCCTCAGTTTCTAGTCGAATTCTCCACGGATATCCGGTAAGGCCGCCATGCGCCCGTCGCCCAATGATATTCTCGTTTCTGGCGGACACTCGATCGCAATAACGTTGACCAAGATGAAACGTCCCGTGCAATAAATCCCAGGTGGGACACCCCACAGCATCCCGCCATCGACAGGTGGTGTGCGTGTGTGTGTGTGTGTGTGTGTGTGTGCGTGTGTCTGTCTGTCTCTCCCTCCCCTCTCATCTCGCGATGACGACCGTTTCTGTGTATTTGTGTTGTTGACGCTGTTTGCGTTTCCGTTCCATTGGCGGTGATGAATTGCATTCCAATCGTTTTT
>NC_089789.1:36378605-36443605 GCF_040412425.1 Macrobrachium rosenbergii
TGGCCCAAGAGTGGCCTATGCTGTTGGCACCTATAGCGGTCCAGGCGCACGATCATGGCTAACTTTAACCTTGCATAAAATAAAAACTACTGAGGCTAGAGGGCTACACACTAGTATATTTGATGATTGGAGGATGGATGAGCAACATACCAATTTGCAGCCCTCTAGCCCCAGTAGTTTTAAAGATCTGAGGGCGGACAGAAAAAGTGCGGACGGACAGACAAATAGCCATCTCAGTAGTTTTCTTTTACAGAAAACTAAAACGAAATTATTCTGCTGCATAGCAATTAGGTTCGAAGGGCTACTCGAAATTATGGGACATGTCGAGTACATTACGAAAGCCCTTTCAATGATGGCACTGAACGTATTTGTCATTCATAAAATGTATAATTTATGAAATATAACATTACGTTCAGCGTAATGAATAAATGACACTTGATCGTCTCAACTCTCCACTTTTAAGCTTTATCATCATTGTCAATTTTAAACTTTATTATTATTATTATTATTATTATTATTATTTATTATTATTATTATTATTATTATTATTATTATTATTCATACATTACAGAGACAGTAACTCCTTTTTTTTCTTGCAAATAAATGAATAAATTATGAATATTTTTTAAGTCAAAGCGAAATGTATAAAACCCATTACGTCTAAACCAATATATGTGACAGGTATTTAGTGAAGTACACGAATCTTTCATCACACTTACTGAAAGAACAAAACTGAAGAATTGTTAACAAATTAAGAAGCCGTACGTAAAATGATACATGAAGAAGCGAGAAAAAACAAAAGACTATACATCACTTGTTCATTTCTTTTATGACGAGAAAACGTGGAACTGAAGCATTTGCATTGCTTCTTTAGCATTATTATTCATGGTCATTCGACCTCCTTAATAAATGCCAAATATGTTAACAAGATAATGAAGAAGGTAAAAAGTTCTCTGTAAATTACCACCGTAACCAACCAGTTATTAATCCTACTTAGTGTCTAATATGTCTGCTCCTCCTAAGGTTAGGTCGCACGATGAGGAATTGCTGTGTGATTATACACAAATATAAGAAAATATTTATGTAAGACGCAGTGAGACTAACAGGTACTATACAAGATTTATACGCAGCGCTTTCTCTCTCTCTCTCTCTCTCTCTCTCTCTCTCTCTCACACACACACACACACACACACACATATATATATATATATATATATATATATATATATATATATATATATATATATATATATATATATATATATATATATATATATATTGAGAGAGAGAGAGAGAGAGAGAGAGAGAGAGAGAGAGAGAGAGAGAGAGAGACTTATATATGTATGTATGTGTGTGTGGCATGGCACATAAAAATATGAATATATATAATATATATTATATATATATATATATATATATATATATATATATATATATATATATATATACATATATATATATATATATACATACATACATACATGTACTGTAGTATGTACCGAACTCCAAACCACAGGTTAGTAAGAAAGTCTTGTGGGGATCGGAAGCACCTGTCCTCCGCAGGAGGAAAGTTTATCTCCAATTTGTGGCGTCTCCACCCAGATAAATCGCAGAGCCCTTCTCGGTTCTTGAGTAAGTCAGGAACCACCAGCAAATCCGTCATTATCTCCCGTCCGAGTCTGTCACAGGCGTATCATAACACCCCGTATTCCCCTCGTAAAACTTAATCTATTGAAACACGCCCGACACTCTCCTAAAACGTCATGCCCGGGGAATAATGATGATTCCCGCTCGTTGATTTATCACGGGATAACCACGCCAGATGAGATGCTTGTAGATCATGGCCACTGAGAGAGAGAGAGAGAGAGAGAGAGAGAGAGAGAGAGAGAGAAAATAGAAATGAGAATCAGCACTCTTGGCCTTGAAACCATCTGACGCTGGGCTGCTGCCGAGGACCGAGAAACATTCTTCTTCTTCTTCTTCTTCTTCTTCTTCTTCTTCTTCTTCTTCTTCTTCTTCTTCTTCTTTCAGCGAGTAATCAAAAACTGACCCAAGTAATGAAAAGGCAAAACGGCGTCTCGGCTGCAGGTGGACCTGCGAATCTTGGATGCGGTTGGGCTCCTCCCTCCTTCGGCGCCTTCCACTGATTCCTGATGCCACTGCTAACTCCCACACCTATCGCTGCTGCTGCTACTACTACTACTACTCCAACTCGTTTTACTGCTGCTACTGCTTTTATTCGCGCTTATTCATAATCCTCGTTGTAGTGATATCGAGACGGCTATCATTCACGTACTATTCCTGACTCCACCTATCGTAACTACTACTACTACTACTACTACTACTACTACTCCTACTCCAATTCTTTTTCCTGCTACTACTGCTTTTATTCATGCTTATTCTAATCCTTGTTGTACTGACATCGATGCGACTATCATTCATATACTATTCCTGACTCCACCTATCGTAACTACTACTACTACTACTACTACTAATACTCCTATTCCAATTCCTTTTCCTGCTACTACTGCTTTTATTCCTGCTTATTCTAATCCTTGTTGTACTGACATCGATGCGACTATCATTCATATACTATTCCTGACTCCACCTATCGTAACTACTACTACTACTACTACTGCTACTGCTCCTGTTCCTACTACCCCAACTCTTTTTACTGCTACTGCTGCTTTTATTCCTGCTTATTCATAATCCTTGTTGTAGTGATATCGAAATGGCTATCATTCATATATTATTCCTAACTCCACCTGTCGCAACTACTACTACTACTACTACTACTACCCTTTGCTGAGCTGATATCATTTATTCCTAAAAGCCCCACCTATCATTAGTGCTTCTGTTACTAATGTTCCAACTACTTTTTCTGCTTAAACTGCTTCTACCGACTCGTAATCTTACTTTTACTGATATCGTTACTTCTATCACTGTTCTTCTTACTGCCATCACACCCAATGCTTATTCTTAGTTTTTCCGATGCTGTTAATCCTACTGACAATAATTCTATTCCTACTTTTTCATATGCCATTACTCCTTCTCCCGTTCCTCGTCCTCAGTATCTTTTCTCTCTCTCTCTCTCTCTCCATATATATCACCTATTATCACTCCTACCACTGCGCTGCTATTGCTCCATCCGTTTCTTCTATTTTTTCTCTCTCTCTCTCTCTCTCTCTCTCTCTCTCTCTCTCTCTCTCTCTCTCTACTCCCTTATTACCACTCCTACCACTGCTATTACTAATTCCGTTTTTTTTCATCTCTCTCTCTCTCTCTCTCTCTCTCTCTCTCTCTCTCTCTCTCTCTCTCTATTATCACCCCTACCCATATATCTCTTATTATCACTCCTCAAGTGGTATTATTCCTCTCTCTCTCTCTCTCTCTCTCCTCTCTCTCTCTCCACCCATATATCTCTTATTATCACTCCTACAAGTGCTATTATTATTCCTTCTCTCTCCTCTCTCTCTCTCTCTCTCTCTCTCTCTCCACCCATATATCTCTTATTATCACTCCTACCATATATCTCTTATTATCACTCCTACGAGTGCTATTATTCCTTCTCTCTCTCTCTCTCTCTCTCTCTCTCTCTCTCTCTCTCTCTCTCTCTCTCTCTCTCCACCCATACATAGCCCTTCTTTGGCTGAGTCGATTGAGCTTCAGACTGTCACTCGATGGGCCGGAGTTCAATTCCACCGACTGGCTGATGAAGAGTTAGATGAATTTATTTCTGGTGATAGAAATTCATTTCTCGCTATAATGTGGTTCGGATTCCACAATAAGCTGTAGGTCCCGTTGCTAAGTAACCAGTTGATTCTTAGCCACGTAAAATAAGTCTAATCCTTCGGGCCAGCCCTAGGAGAGCTGTGAATCAGCTCAGTGGTCTGGTTAAACTAAGATATACTTAACTTTTTCCGCCCATACATCTCCTGTTATCACTCCTACCAGTGCTATTATTCCTTCCGTTTCTTCTGATTTCTCTCTCTCTCTCTCTCTCTCTCTCTCTCTCTCTCATCACCTATTATCACTCCTACCAGTGCTCTTATTTCTTCACTTCCTCTTATCACTCTCTCTTCTCTCTCAGTCTCTCTCTCTCTCTCTCTCTCTCTCTCTCTCTCTCTCTCTCTGTGTGTGCCCTGTAATATTGTTATTAATATTTTTTGGGAGCGACTGGTCTTAGCCATTTTCATTCATCTTCCCTCACCGCATGAGATCATCAGCTGATTGCTGCTGTCTCTGTCGGGATATTCATCTCTTCTCCTGCCTCTTCCTCCTGCAGAAACTATTTAGTAAAGAAGATAATTGCCATCTTGCCGATGAAGAATAACTAAGAGTTTAGGAAATATAAATAAATAAATAATGCTAGTCAAAGCAGAAGCAGATAAGAAAAGTCTATTTTTCGTAAGTTTGTAAACGATAGTTATCAATAGTTACTGTTATTTCTCTTTAATAAACAAATAAATAAATTTTTATTGATTTTACAATCTTTTTTAGCCTTTTGCAATACATTTCAAAAGGGAAGCTTATGGTAAATTATGAAAACTAATTAAAATAGACAAAATATAGTATAAATCAAATATTATTTTTGTAAGTTCTGTAATCATTAGGGATGACTGAAACAGGAAATAAGGATTTTTTTTTTTTTTTTAAGTTTTGTAACCTATGGTTTTGGAGACCACCAATCTTCCATAAGAAAACGACTTTAAAAACTCACCATTATCCGTCCAATTTCAACTTCCCTAAAGCAAAGGGGAGAATGCGGTCACTTCGCATCAGTTAAGACAGGTACCAAAGGGAAAAAAAAAAACCACGTCCACTTATATTAATGCATCATCTTCGGTATCCATTAGTCATAATTTATTCTCCGCGGAAAACCAAATGACTCGACGTTCCTCTGCTAAGTGCCCTCAGCCGAACCTTCAATCTTGATCAGTCATTTGCTTCATTCTTTCAGTCATTCACTTGGTTCCTTCTCTGAGTCTTTCATTCAGTGAATTGTCCACACCTTCAGTCGGTTCCTCTTTCAGTCATTCACTTGGTTTTTTCTCCAGTGATTCACTTGATTTTTTTTTCTATGTCTTTCATTCAGTGAACAGTCCACACCTTCAATCGGTTCATTCTATCAGTTATTCACTTGGTTTTTCTTTCATCTGAACAGTCTTTCATTCAGTCTTTCAGTCATTCACCTGGTTCATTCTCTGAGTCTCATTCAGTGAACAGTCCACGCTGCAGTCGGCTCCTTCTGTCAGTCATTCACGTGGTTCATTCTCTAAGTCTTTCATTCAGTGGACAGTCCACACCTTCAAACGGTTCCTTCTTCCAGTCATTCACGTGGTTCATTCTCCGAGTCTTTCATTCAGTGAACAGTACACACGTTCATTCGGTTTCTTTTTTTTTTTTTTTTTCATTATTCACCTGGTTCCACCTCTAAGTCCTTCATTCAGTGAATAGTCAACACCTTCAGTCGGTTCCTTCTTCCAGTCATTCACTTTGTTCATTCTCTGAATCTTTCATTCAGTGGACAGTCCATACCTTCAATCGGTTCCTTCGTCCAGTCATTTTCTTGGTTCATTCTCTAAGTCTTTCATTCAGTGGACAGTCCACACCTTCAATCGGTTCCTTCTTTCAGTCATTCACCTGGTTCATTCTCTAAGTCTTTCATTCAGTGGACAGCCCACACTTTCAGTCGGTGCCTTCTTTCATCCATCACTTGGTCCATTCTCTGAGTCTTTCATTCAGTAAACAGTCCAAACTTTCAGTCGGTTCCTTCTTTCATTCATTCACTTGGTCCATTCTCTGAGTCTTTCATTCAGTGAAAAGTCCACACCTTCATTCGGTTCCTTTTTTTCATCATTCACTTGGTTCCACCTCTGGGTCTTTCATTCAGTGAACAGTCTACATCTTCATTCGATTCCTTCTTTCAGTCATTCACTCGGTTTCTCCTCTAAGTCTTTAATTCAGTCAACACTCCACACTTTCAGTCGGTTCCTTCTTTCAGTCATTCGCTCTGTTCTCAATCATCAGTCGTTCGATCTCTACTCTCTTGCTCTTCGAAGTAGAATGGGATCATTATCATAAATTCACCAACTCACTCTTTCTGTTGGGTCCTCTGGCCTTATTGTTACCCATTGCCAGTCCCATTAGACACCTACTGAGCTATTTTCGAAGACTTACAATGTTATTGCCTTTTTTTTTTTTTTTTTTTTGTTCTTTTATCTGTTTTCTAGTTTGCCTTTAACGACAACAGTGGCAGCTATATGTATATAATGCATCAGTTGCATCGTACTTATGATATGCCTATCATCTTATGCTAATCTGCATTTCCTGTTTAAGATTTTAGGACTTAAACATTGACCGTCTGCGTTACACACAGGAAAATAATAAATGCATGAATGCTTTTTACATAGCAAGAATACGCTTCTACATGAGATTTAGCAATGACCGATCGTCTGCTTGCATGCTTGATTTATTGCTTTCATTTTCAAAATGAAACAAAATGGTGCTGGAAAACTCATTTTTGTTTTACATGTTTTTGTACGTCTGAAGTTCAGCAGTCTTGGAACCAGGTTTTTTTTTTTTAGTCATGTCTAGCAATTATGCCTAGCAATTACAACCTAAGATTCTTTTTTTATTAGCAATTTCAGGATCCCTCTTTTACACCATTTAAAAATAAATAAAAAAAAACTCCTATCATTACCTCGCCGGAGCTGTGTTTCCAATTCGGTCGTAATCACTTGGTTGTCTGTCTCTCAGGGTAATTAAGGCCAAAAATATTTATGTAATTTCTAGGGTAATTGGTCAACATTGGCAAAAGGCCTTCAGGATTTCTTGTAGAAGGTGTGTGTGTTTTTTTTTTTTTATTCATTTAGAGTCCTTGGCCGAAGGAAATACTATTTCAGAGCCGCAGAAGATTTACTGGTTTATTTAAAGATTGAATAAACTAGCGTTACGTCGACGCCGACAGTTTTTTTTTATAGTATTATCGGTAGGGTAATATTATATGTAATCACGTAATTTGACATAATTTTTCGCATTTTAGATACTTCGTTTCACTTGTGAGTTAATTAGGAAGAGCTGATATTTTTTATTATTGTTTTCTCATGGACACACATGAGCATGTATAGAAATAATCAACACACAATCACGTGTGGAACAGAAATAAATTTTTGACTCACGTCAGAATAGAACCCAGGTCTTTCAATTGAAAGGCAAGGGCGCTGCCCACTAGGCCATACAAGTCAGGTTCCAACTTCTTTTAGACTTTCAGTTGAAAGACCTGGGTTCGATCCTGATGCGAGTCAGAAATTTATAAGCATGTATATATATTATACATATATATGTATATAATATAATATATATATATATTATATACATATATATAATATATATATGCACATATATAGTATATATATATATATATATATATATATATATATATATATATATATATATATATATATATATATACATTTGTGTGTGTGTGTGTGTACATAGTGTGTATGTGTGTGTAAGTGTGTATATATTACACAAATACAGTATAAGTAAAATTCGATGCATAACCACATTATTCGAAACAAGGCAGAATCCCTCAATTTTTGGAGACTTTGCATGACATTTTGTCTGGGGTATAATCGGCCCGGGGCACAACGAGATGTACAGCAAATGAAGTCTGTTGCCCAAAAACAAGAGTTATTACGAAGTCAGGAATCTTCTTTCACGAGGGCATGTCCATGGGAATGGGGTACGTTGACTTCCATCATTACCTGGCGTCAAAGTGGTAATGGTCCACTCTTAAGAAGTCTTTAAGGGACGCCGGGGCTTTGTTTTGCTCTCAGAGGGTACGTTAACGAAATCCCATCAAGATCGTCATTGTATACGTTTCAAAGTTATCTTGTTTCCTTACGGAGTTAGAAACCTGGTTAAATTCTCTCTGTTTCTCTTTTCTTTTACGCGCAGTTATTCTTCCTTCAGCTGCACTCTGCTTGAATTGCCTGCCTCTCCAGGTCGTCCTTTGTGCTTTTATGTCATGATCTTTTGGGCCTTGCCATTGGTCGGTCGGTGTCCTCGCATTTCTATATCTGATTTTTTTTTTTAATTAATTGCTACGTTTTTGTTCTCATCCCATGTCCTGTGAATGCGGTTATATATATATATATATATATATATATATATATATATATATATATATATATATATATATATATATATATATACATGTATGTATATATGAAATATATATATATATATTTTTATATATATGTATATATATATGTATGAAAACAACACAAACCATGAAGGTTCGAAATCCTAGAACAACGCCTTGCAGAACTCCTCCTTCTTTCACATTATGCGGGGATGAAGTTTAGCTTCGAATCCACAAAACTTGGAAGTCACTGAACCCACGAAATAGAATTACAAACAATGACAAAAAAGTTATATCGTTCACAACAACAACAACAACAACAAAAATATAAAAAAAAATAGGTAACTTCCCAATGTCATTTCGACTGCTGGTCATTTCCCACCATATTTCAGTGAATCCCTCGAGGAGGCGAAAGTGATGGAGCAGAAAATCACAATCATTAGACTTTTTCTTTGACAAAGGAAAAGTAATTTATGTCGATTTGTCACATAAGCATGGACATATATACACATGCATTCAGTCACACTCATTCTTACACACTCACGCGAACACACATGCACACACACACGCCATGCACACACATGCATGCTATGCACACACATACACGCACACGCCATGCATGCACATACACATACGCCGTGCATACACACACACGCCATGCACACATATTTACATATACGCCATACATATACATACACACACGCCATGCATACACAAACACACAATCCATGCACGCACATGTACATATACGCCATGCACACACATACACGTACGCCATGAACAACAAAGTTTTTTTTTTTTAGTGAAGCGTTACTAAGAATATGCGACACAAAATTTGTTTAAATTTTTTTAATGGAAAATTACTTTATTTTAGCCTTCTTTAATGAATACGCGAACAAATATTTTTCATTCAAATTTGAGGCTCGAAATGAGTAAATATGTAAATGAAACTTATAAAAAAAATAGGTAGCGATTTTATGTGACTGACCTTGAGTTAAAAAAGAACGGGGTCTGTTCCTGTTTCTTTTTAGTCCGCACTTTTTCTGTCCGCACTTTTTCTGTCCGCCCTCAGATCTTAAAAACTACTGAGGCTAGAGGGCTGAAAATTGGTATGTTGATCATCCACCTTTCAATCATCAAACATAACAAATTGCAGCCCTCTAGCCTCGATAGTTTTCATTTTATTTAAGGTTAAAATTAGCCAAAATCGTGCATCTGGCAACGATATAGGCCAGGCCACCACCTGACCGTGGTCAAGGTTTCATGGGCCGCGGCTCATACAGCATTATAGCGAGACCATCGAAAGATAGATCTATTTTCGGTGGCATTGATTATACGACGTACAGAAAACTCGATTGCCCCAAAGAAACTTTGGCGCATATTTTACTTGTTTTTGTTTCAGTGTCGATAAACTGGAATCAGACACAAGACTATAATTAGGAACTTTATTAAAAGACAGTATAAGTAAGAGCCTAATTAAAAGTTATGTAGTTTTCAAGTACATGACCATGAGAAAGAAAAAGTAATAAGTTCTTGTTTTTTTTTTTTTATTTTGATATAAATGATCAAAAGCAAAACTCGTGCAAGAAAATAATTTTGTTTTTGGGTATCATCACGGAGAACATAGATAAATTACAGTGCGTTTGTTATTAATGACCTGTCAACACAAGCAAGGGTACGAATATGAACAGTGAAATAAAAGGTTTTTTTGTAGATAGTACGACTAAAATAAAAGGAAAATATTAAGTTCAAGTGAATGGCGAGATATGACAATAATGTAAAAATCACTGCCCGTTAAAAGATAAAACGTAAATCGTAAATCTATTTTTTTCTCGTATTCTTGGTAACAATTCATGAAATGAACGCAGCAAGAGAAATATTGTTTGTGACTAATTACCAGGGAACCAGATAGATCTTGAAGTGTTATATTATTCTATTTCCCAATTAACACTAAATACTACAAGCATGAATGACTTAAACAAATTGAAATTTAAAAGAAAAAATCGCTCCAGAACTTCCATTTAACCAGGTTTATTAACAGAGACCCTTGAAGGCCATTCGTTCTTCATCGACGCCTTGGTCTGTCAACCTCTCTTTTAATTCCACCCTTCTTGGTTCTCTCCAGTCATCATCTTCCGTCTTATTCTCCTACCCCTCTTCCCCCCACATACCTCCACAAAGCCACCACCCCCCTACCATGACTGACCCGTACACCCGCCCATAATCTCTCCCAGTAGCCACCGCGAGGAGCCGTGGGCGTAATCTAGACATTATTATACGCTGAAAAGATCACAAAAAAAATGTTTTTTTTTTTTCTCTCGCGCACTGGTCGAGTTTTTCTGACCGCAGCTGGCGCCGATTCGCACACCCTTTGTACCTCCCACACGCACACACGCATGCACGCACACACACACACATAGCCACACAAATACACACACACACACACACACGAGCATGCGCGATAACTCAGACTCGAAAAGTACAAGAAAAAGGAAGGTGACGAAATGGAAAAGTCGAATAATACAAGATAAAAGAAAATATATATATAAAAAAAAAATGAAGAGGTTCAACCTCTAAGGAAGCTTAAGACTCCCCTCTCGAAGGAAAAATAAAAAGAGTACAGCCGTCGTTAACGCTAAAGCAAACACGGTTCGACAGCCACGTTAATCGGTAAAACCGTAGCGGGGGTAATCAACGGTTCTGGCTAATTGAAAGTCATCTCTCTCTAGTATAAATGCAGCCATCTGCATTTTCTCTCTTATTTAAGAGGGAAACCTCTCTGGTGTAAATGCAGCTATCTGCATCTTCTCTCTTATTTAAGAGATAAGCCTATCTGGTACAAACGCAGTCATCTGCATCTCCTCTCTTATGTAAGAGAGAAGCCTCTCTGGTATAAACACAACCAACTGTACGATTCAATAAGTTTCTGTCGAAAGATATTCCTCTGTCCGTTTTGTTACTGTCTGTCTGTCTGTTCGTTTGTCCGTTTTTGTTCTGTCACCCTGAGGGCAGCAGGTCCTTTCAAGTTGGGAGTATTTTGTTGAGAAGATTAAGAGAATTGCTGTGTACTTTTGGGAGTATTTTGTTGAGAAGATTAAGAGAATTGCTGTGTACTTTTTAGTGATAAAAGTTCTTCTTATTCTTCTTTTCATCATTGTTTTGTCATTCTTCTTCTTCTTCTTCTCCCTCTTCTTCTTCTTTTTCTTCTTATTAATGCTTATCATTATTATTAATGAATTATTAGAATTATTAATGCATTATTATTATTATTATTAGTAGTAGTAGTAGTAGTAGTAGTAGTAGTAGCATTAATGCTATCAGAAAAATAGCTCTTATTAATGCATTACTATCAGAATAATAGCTCTTGTTAATGCAGTACTATCAGAATAATAGCTCTTATTAATGCATTACTATCAGAATAATATCTATTATTAATGCAGTACTATCAGAATAATAGCTCTTATTAATGCATTACTATCAGAATAATAGCTCTTATTAATGCATTACTGTCAGAATAATAGCTCTTGTTAATGCAGTACTATCGGAATAATGGCTCTTATTAATGCATTACTATCAGAATAATAGCTACTATTATTGCATTGCTATCAGCATAGTTGCTACTATTAATGCATTATTATTAGAATAACAGCTCTCATTAATACATTACTATCAGAATAATAGTTGTTATTAATGCATTACTATCAGCAGAGTTGCTATGATCAGTGTATTACTGTTAACACAGTTACTATCATTAATGTAGTACTACAACATCAGATGCCTGCCTCGAGCCAAAAAAAAAAAAACTCCGTACTCTTGGCGTGTAGAAGGTAACTTAAAATACCAGTTTTGTTTTTTCCCCAAAGGTAATCATTACAAAATGCAAGCTTGAAAACAACCTCCCTTAACTGCTGCTGACTGCCGTTAATAAAACGAACTGGTTCCCGTCAAAGATTTACCTCCTAAGTGCTTGAAAAAAATAATAATTTAAAATAAAAAAAACTTTGCTGGAAATCGTTGGGATATTGTGATGCAGCCCTGGTGGAGGTGATTGTGGGCAGGCCCAGATTAACACCGAATTGTATTATGCAGGACGGGACAATAGAGGGAGGTTTAATGTCTTTCTCTCTCTCTCTCTCTCTCTCTCTCTCTCTCTCTCTCTATATATATATATATATATATATATATATATATATATATATTATATATATATATATATATATATATATATATATATATGCACACATATATATAAGAGGGGTTAGATATAGACAGTTCTCAGGAAATGTTTTTCTCTCTTGATTCACACATAGATCAGTGGAGCACAATGGATTCTTCAAGACACGGGTTTTACCTACAGAAAATGTTACACTTCCGATTTTAAGCAAGGATTTTCAGTGAGGGCGCTAGCCGTAGTCTTCTCAACCTAGACTGTGACCCATTACAGTTATCTAACTCCCAGGTTCCTTGTACACTCCTTAGATTAACAGGGGAACAAGGGCCTTATACCGAAGGTGGCCATGTTGTCGTTTCTTCGTCAAGGGATCGAGCCCAGGTTCTTACGCTTGCGAGAGGCTCTGAAAATCATTGTTCAGTAAAACTAGCTATCAGATAAGGATATCCAGTCCAGGCTCGACAAAAAACGAAAGGGAAGCACGATTATGGCTAATTTTAACCTTAAATAAAATAAAAACTACTGAGGCTAGAGGGCTACAATTTGGTATGTTTGATGATTGGAGGGTGGATGATCAACATACCAATTTACAGCCATCTAGCCTCAGTAGTTTTTAAGATCTGAGGGCGGACAGAAAAAGTGAAGCGGGCAGACAAATAGCCATCTCAGTAAGTTTCTTTTACAGAAAACTAAAACTGAATCGGGGCTATAGGGTTCCAAAGCTTTGCTGTGGGTGGGTTGTAACTCATTTGAATCTTGCCAAGCTTGATTCGTCGATAAACATATAAAATTGTCTCATAATTCTTACTGTGTAAAACGCACCGTGAAATTTGTTGACGATGCTGGACCTGTGTGAGCTATTCTGTATCGGTATGATAAATAAACAAGAAAATGCATACCTAGAAGGAGATACGCTTAAAAAAACTTTCTTAGCTTAACCTTTAATACAGTCAGTTTATTAGGGAAAGGTTTAAAAAAATAAAAGTTTTCGCTTGTTAAAATCTCTTACGTAACAGTCTCCTGTCGATGCCTGTTTTTGACTCTCTCTCTCTCTCTCTCTCTCTCTCTCTCTCTCTCTCTCTCTCTCTCTCTCTCTCTCTTCTCTCTCTTTCCTTGAGAAGAATGTGTTTCAGTGCATTATTTTCTCTCATAATCACTCTCCTGTTAGGTATCATAAGAATTAAGTTCAGAAAAAATTCTCTCTCTCTCTCTTAGTACTGAGAAAAAGGTAATTTAGATCTCTCTCTCTCTCTCTCTCTCTCTCTTAATATATATTGTAATTGATGATATGTTGGTTCTGTGGAATATTATTGTCTCTCTCTCTCTCTCTCTCTCTCTCTCTCTCTCTCTCTCTCTCTCTCAATCTTCATGATAAAGATTCGAGCTCTGTGCAAACTCTCATCTCTCTTCCTCTGTCTTAGTAATGAGAAAAAGGTAATTGAGAGTTTCTTCTCTCTCTCTCTCTCTCTCTCTCTCTCTCTCTCTCTCTCTCTATCTCTTAATATATATATATATATATATATATATATATATATATATATATATATATATATATATATATATATATATATATTATATTAGAACAACTGATTATAATAAGTTGGTACTATGGAATTTTATCTCTCTCTCTCTCTCTCTCTCTCTCTCTCTCTCAGTCTTCATGATAAAGATTCGAGCTCTGTGCAATATTGCATATGGCTCCTCGCGCACCGTAGGAATTCCTGAGTAGGAGATTAGGATTCTTTTCCTTTAAATAATGCAAGCAAATCCTTCCAGGATTTGCCTGTTAATTTCCACGCGAGAGACAATAAAGGCATTAAGGCCAGGATATTTGCTGTCAAGTTTATACGCCACAAATTGGAGAGAGAGAGAGAGAGAGAGAGAGAGAGAGAGAGAGAGAGAGAGAGAGAGAGAGAGAGAGAGATTTTGCATTTATCATATAGATTAAAAGAGATGGAGAAAGAACTTGAAAGAAACAATGGAGAGAGAGAGAGAGAGAGAGAGAGAGAGAGAGAGAGAGAGAGAGAGAGAGAGAGATGTTACATTTACCATATAAATTAAAAGGGAAGAAGAAAGAACTCAAAACTAACAATGGAAAGAGAGAGAGAGAGAGAAGAGAGAGAGAGAGAGAAAGACATTTACCATAAAATTAAAAAGGAGGAAGAAAGAACTCAAAGAACAATGAAAGAGAGAGAGAGAGAGAGAGAATGTTACATTTACCATATAAATTAAAAGGAAGAAGAAAGAACTCAAAACTAACAATGGAGAGAGAAAGAGAGAGAGAGAAATTTACTTATATATAAATTAAAAGAGGAGAGAGAGAGAGAGAGAGAGAAAAGAGAGAGAGATGAGAAGAGAGAGAGAGAGAGAAATGTTACTTTTATCATATAAAGTGAAAGGAGGAAGAAAAAAATTCAAAACTAACAATGAAAGAAGAGAGAGAGAGAGAGAGGTGGAGGAGAAATGTTACATTTACCGTATAGATTAAAAGTGAAGAAGAAAGAACTCAAAACTAGCAATGACAGAGAGAGAGAGAGAGAGAGAGAGAGAGAGACAGATACATACTTGCATCACACACACACACACACATACACATACACACATACAGTGTATATATATATATATATATATATATATATATATATATATATATATATATATATATATATATATATATATATATATATATATATAAATATAAATGTGTGTGTGCGTGGATAGATAGCGACCTTTGGTATACTGGCACAGTCAAAAACTGCTCGCGTTCAAACAAATGCTCACATGTTAGTGTATCAGTGAGCAATCAGCTGTAAAAATATTTATTTAAATAATTCACTTATTTTGGATACAACAAATTAATCTGTAATTATCCCTGGATAATACATAATGATTTAGCACTGGGCTACAGAGCATCAGGCTACATCACTGCCTTTGCCAAATTAATGAAACGCTTTTTCCTTTGTGTTATTGTTATTATTATTATTATTATTATTATTATTATTATTATTATTATTTATTATTATTACCTTCACCAAATTAATGAAATACTTTTCCTTATTATTATTATTATTATTATTATTATTATTATTATTATTATCTTCACCAAATTAATGAAACGCTTTTCCTTTGTGATATTGTTATTATTATTATTATTATTATTATTATTATTATTATTATTATTATTATTATTATTTCACCAAATTAATCCTTTTTCAAATTAATTATTAATTATTAGTTATTATTATTATTATTATTATTATTATTATTATTATTTATTATCTTCAAATTAATGAAAAAGTTATTATTATTATTATTATTAGATATTATTATTATTATTACCAGATAATAATATTATTATTACCAAATGAATAATGGTTATGAGTTAAGTAATAAAAAAAAGTGAAAGAAAAGACACAGATTATGATAAATTTCGGAACAAATAATGCGTTGCATTCAAGAACAGTTTTTATACAATGCAATATTTTTTTATAGATCTATTTGTCTTGCGACACAGAGCATTTTGAAAAAGGTTGTTATTGCTATCTATCGATTAGTCTTTTTTTTTTTTTTAAGTTGAATGGATACTTGTCTACTTGAATATTGAAAGAAATGGGGTTTTGCAAGAAAATAAGACAGTACAGTCAATCAGGATACACAGAGGATTGAAGAGAGTTCTGTATCCTGGATGTCAGAGGGTTCATTGTTGGGGACTTACCGATTCGGTTGACTCTCGAGTTCACGACTCTCGCAGTGGACACTATTTGTATGTATATTATATATATATATATATATATATATATATATATATATATATATATATATATATATATATATATATATATACATATATATATATATATATATATATATATATATATATATAAATATGTATATATATATATATATATATATATATATATATATATATATATATATATACATAATCTATTTTTGTTGTATATAAATCTTTATGATATATATACTATATTCAGAAAGCCTATCACCATCTCTGGTCATATAATATATTTTTACTAATCTTCTTATTTGTTTGAAATTCAGGTTACCATCAAATTTTTGATCTGGTATATTTGCAAATTCCATTGTGTTTCCAATTGACTTAGTCATTTATTTGTAGCAAATTTTTCCTTATCTTCATTAGCATTTGACATTCACCTGAGTTACCATCGGCAATTTGAAAGCGAAGTCGCATCAACGAAAGGTTGCTCTGCCCTCTGGCGGACTTTGATTCAATTGGATGAAAGAGATTTATTTTGGGTGGAAGACTCAGAAAGAGAAGGGAGTAAAAATAAGAGGTCGAAGGAGGACTAGAGGGAAGAATCGGATGGTGATAAACATGAAAAAAGTGACGTTTGCCAGAAGGAGAAGCAAAACGGTTTGCAAAGAGAAGTCGCATCAAAAGAAAGGTTGCTCTGCCCTCAAGAGAGGAAGAATTAAAAAAAGAGAATGGTGATAAACATGAAAAAAGTGGTGTTCAGATGAAAGAGAAGAGGTGGAAAGAAGTAAAACGGTGGAAGATTTCAAAGAGAAGAGAAGGGAGTGGTGAGAAAGAAGAGGTGAAGAAGGAGGACAAGAGAGGAAGAATAAAAAAAAAAGAGAATGGTGATAAAACATGAAAAAAGTGGCGGCGTTTGGTTGTTAAAGAGAAACAGGAGAGAAAGAGAAGTGGGTAAACGGTGGAAGATTGCAAAGAGAAGAGAAGGGAGTGGTGAGAAAGAAGAGAGAACTGGAGAGGAAGAATTAGAAAAAAAAGAGAAGGGTGATAACAAAAACATGAAAAAGTGGGGAGAGTTTGGTTGTTAAAGAGAAAGAGAAGTGAGTAAACGGCGGAAAATTGCAAAGAGAAGAGAAGAGAGTGTTGAGACAGGAGAGGTTAGGAAAGGAGAACAGGAGAGGAAGGATGAGAAAAGAGAGCCAGCAAAAACATGAAAAAAGTGGGTGGAGTTTGGTTGTTAAAGAGAAAGAGGAGACAAAGAGAAATGAGTAAACGGCGGAAGACTGCAAAGAGAAGAGAAGAGAGTGGTGAGAAAGGAGAGGTTAGGAAGAATATGGGAAGAGGAAGAATGAGAAAAGAGAGAGGTTCGATAACAAAGTGATGAAAAAAAGTGGACTTTGAGAGCTAATCTTCAACGTAAAGAGAAAGAGGATAGAAAGAGAAATGAGTAAACGGCCGATAATTGCAAAGAGAAGAGAAGAGAGTGGTGAGAAAGAAGAGGTGCGGAAGGAGAACGGGAGAGGAAGAATGAGAAAAGAGAGAATGGTGAAAGAGGAGAGAAAGAAATCGACGAGAAATGAGCAGGAGACAGATGTCGATGAGGAAGTGAAGAATAAAAAAAAAATCAGGAAAACTGGAGGAACAGAAGAAGAGGAAGTATGCGTAGAAAGACGAGAAGTGAAGAAAGATGAAGAAAACGACCCCGGAAAAGAGAAAGAGTCAGAAGAATTGCCGAAACACGAGCAGGAGAAAGAGACGAGCAGAACGGAATAACGTGGGAGGAAGGGTGCGAGGAGAAGGCACAGGTGAGGTGTCGTGGGTATTTGGGGGCGGGCCGTAGGGAGCAGTGAGAGGTAGCGGTGAGGTGCCCGGCCCCATTGCTTCTAGGTCACAGAGGGCAGAGGATGTTGACCGGTTTGCGTAACTAAATATAATAATTAGGGAGGATTTTTTTCAAGATGGCGGCGTTATTAGAAAAGGGAGTTCTGCAGCTGAAGAGGCAAAGGAATGCGGGATTCAGGGATGGAACTTCGGAGTTCGTTCACAGACAGACGCTTTTTAACAAGCCCTTTTTTTTTCCTCTCTCCCTCTCTCTCTCCTTTTGCTCCAGTTATTATGAAGAGAGAGAGAGAGGGAGAGAAGGGGGGGGACACAAACATGAGTGTGTGTATGCGTATCTTCTTATATACAAAAGTGAATGTTTGTATGTATGTTTGTATGTTGGTGCGCTATAGAAATCCAAACCGCTTGACCTATCTAGACAAAATTTGGCACGTGGCCATCATTTGACCCAGCTTAGATAATAGTGTAGGTTTCAAACCCTTACCCTAGTGACAGACAGACAAACACAGACATCCCAGATGAAATTTTCGTTTTGAGCAGTTCCATCAGGTTTTCCTTCAGGTGCTTTATGGGTCAATGGTCATCTTTCACCTGACCGCTCCAGGTTTTCTTCCAGCCGTTGTCAGACGTATGATTAACCTGCCGTTTATCCAGGCTACTGTCCCTTTTATCCACGTATTGAGCCATTCAAGTAGCTGTTTGGCTCAACCAGACGTGCGAGATGTATGTTGGCAGTATTTTACATATAACTATATTTAGCTATCTATCTACATCAAGCTTTCTTATCCTTTTTATAGATTAATTCTGTCATGTGTAGTTACGGAGCTACAATTACTTTAAATTGCACCATGACTTTATGTACATTATCCTGTATATATACAGGTATATATATATATATATATATATATATATATATATATATATATATATATATATATATATATATATATATATATATATATAAAGCACATCATTATTCTCATCCATTTTGCTTAACGTCTTTATTGTGCACCGTTTCAGCTCGTGTCAAACATTCCGTAATCTTAGTTATTTTATAGTGCAGTCGTGTTCATTAATTTACCCCAACCCTACTTATTTTATCCGGGCTTAGGGTCAGAATAAATATAAGTCTTTATGAGTTTTATTTGATGAACAGTGGATGACGCCATTGTACTGAAAATCTTCCTAACATTAGTTGCTTATTCATCTACACTTGAGTCTCACCAGCAGCACGTCGAATCGAATCCCTGTTGATATTATATATACTGAACTGTTGATATATATATATATATATATATATATATATATATATATATATATATATATATATATATACACACAGTATATATATCAACAGTTCAGTTTCCAGCAGGGATTCGACGTGCTGATGAGACTTATGTGTAGATGTATAAGTGACTAATGTTAGAAAGATTTCCAGTGCATTGGCTTTATTCACTGTTCGCCAAATAATAATTGGTGAACATACATACATACATTTTATATATATATTATATATGTGTGTGTACATATGTATGTATATTTATACATGTTTATGTATACATATGTATATATGTATATATATGTGTATATATATATATATATATATATATATATATATATATATATATATATATATATATATATATATATATATATATATATATATATATACACTAGAGCTTTGTGGATTCCAGCATTTCATGTGCTTTTCTTATGTTAGTGATATAAATATCGTGATATTTTGAGCAAATATTTTCACTTTTGTGTGACGAAAGAAACTCAAACTCGATGGGTTACATTAAAAAAAAACACACCCAAACTCGGTGTTATGTAGTGTTGTGTATTTCAGTCACTTACAGTTGTGATTGTTTTATATACTATAATTAATCAAATAATGGTGATCATTTTTATTAAAAACAATGCACTTTCCTTTGGGTTATATTATCGCAAATTCTCTAGATGGCTTAATATTAATTATCTCATTCCCGAAGCGAAAACGATAAGTCCCTTTCTTTTGTTAACATCTTTAAATAGAAAGTAAAAATAAAACAATACAACGGGAAAGCGAAGAAAGAAAATTGAAGCTCGTAAATCTGCACTGCCATTCCAAGGATGAGAAAAACCCTTCCTCTCTCTCTCTCTCTCTCTCTCTCTCTCTCTCTCTCTCTCTCTCTCTCTCTCTCTGATAAATGAAAGGAAAACTTAAGAATAGCTCATTAAAGCTTTCAAGATTGGGTTTCCAAGGAAAAAAAATCAGGGCATCGTTGGAGATAGGAAACTTTTGCCTCGGCCGTAACCGGAGAAGGGCTGAAGGAAGAGGAATAAAAAAAAATGACCAAAGAAAAATAGAACAGAAAAGAAAAACAAAAGGGAAGAATGAAGACGGGGGAAAATACAAAGAGTAAAAAATTAAGAAGAATAAAAGTTGTGCAGGAATAAAAATAGGAGAACAAAATGCTGTGCCGGAATAAAAGGGAAAGAATAAGTGCTAACAGAATAAAACTTAGAAAAAGGGAGATTGTTTAAAAGGAAGAATAAAACCCATAAGAAGAATAAGAATAAAGCCGAGAGAACGAAACGAACAGGAATAGGGAAAACACGGGAAAAATATAAGGCTAAATAAACAAAAAAATTAGCCCAACGGAGAAACAGGAAATCAAGAATAAGAAGGATAAGGGAAACGGAATGGACTGAATAGCGAGAGAGAGAGAGAATAAGAGCCAGGAAGAGAATAAGAAGAATAAGGAACAATTCAGTTCTCCCCAACAAAAAAAAAGAAAAACTCGCGGTAAAGGTGAGGCCTTTTACCATCACTTTCCAAACTGTTGCCAGCGGTCAGCTATTGACAACCATTAGGTGATTACTAGATCGTTAACTGGCCAAATTGTCCGTGAGCTTCTCGTTCCCGGAATTAAAATAGGAAATTATCCCGCCCCGCCGCTATTTTTTCCTCTCTCTCTCTCTCTCTCTCTCTCTCTCTCTCTCTCTCTCTCTCTCTCTCTCTCTTCTGTAAAACTATACTTTTTCTAACTCCAGTGATAAAAACCATATATCTCTTATTATTTTTTTGGCCACAATTCTACAAGTGCTATTATTCCTTCTCTCTCTCTCTCTCTCTCTGGTCAGTCGCTGTGAAAAATAGTTTTTTTTTTTTTGCTAACTCTGGTGATAAACTGATTGCGAATTATTAGTTAGGCTAGTTTTTTATTGTGTTATTTCAGTAGGCTGCTATTTAATCTCTCTCTCTCTCTCTCTCTCTCTCTCTCTCTCTCTCTCTCTCTCTCTCTCTCTCTCTCTCTCTCTTCCACAGGTTAGCCGCTGTGCAAAACTAGTTCTTTTTGTTGCTAACTTTAATGATTAAATAATTTTAAATTACTGGTTAGAAGAGCGTTTATTGTCTTTTTCAGCAGGCCGCTAGTTCTCTCTCTTCTCTCTCTCTCTCTCTCTCTCTCTCTCTCTCTCTCTCTCTCTCTGCTGCTGTGGAAATTGTCTTTACGTTTAGCTTACTTTTAAAATATGCACAAGTTATACCTTAAAGTGAGTTATTACAACAGTTTTTCCACTACTCTCTCTCTCTCTCTCTCTCTCTCTCTCTCTCTCTCTCTCTCTCTCTCTCTCTCTCTCTCTTTTCCTTAGATCAGCTGCTGTGAAAATTATTTTTACGTTTAGCCATACTTTTAAAATACGCGAAAGTTATATCCTAAAGTGAGTTATTACAATATTTTTTTCACAACTCTCTCTCTCTCTCTCTCTCTCTGCCTTGAGAAATCAGCCGCTATGAACAGTGTTTAAATAAACATTTTCCTTTGCAAATTAGAAACAAGTTTCCAGTGAAAGAAATGTAAAGGTTTTTTTTTTTTTTTATAAAAAATATACAAAAATTATAGTTAAAGTAATTTTTTACAGCTTTATTTTGGAAGGAAATTATGCATAAGTTGTAGCTTGAAGTTGCCTAACTCATTTCTTATGTAAAAAAAAAAATTATAAAATTATCACTGCTGAAGGGACTTGTATATTTTTATTTCCTTAGAAAGAATTCTGAAAATTTATCAAAAACTTTGCATAAAATTTTGCAAAATGTGAAACAGAGTTAATTTTTGTCTATGGATTTATTTACATTCATATATTTGTTTATTATCTTTAAAGTGTGTTACTTATGACTCTACCCCTGATTATTACTTAACATTTTCTTGGAAATTATTTGGTGTCCGATTTTTTTCCTTTTTGCTTTGTCGATATTTTCTTGTCGAATATGTAATTGCTGAACATTAGACTGTACACGTTATCCAGAGCTTGTTTAAAGACAACAAATATATACATATATATACACAATATATATATTATATAATATATATATTATATATATCATGTTCAGTCCTATATTGTATATATATATATATATATATATATATATATATATATATATATATATATATATATATATATATATATATATATATATATATATATATATATATATATATACACGCACATGAAAACATAATTGCGCACTCATCTATATCTCCTCTCTTTTGTTTAAAGAAATATTCATAAGCGCATAGCTGGAGAGAGAGAGAGAGAGAGAGAGAGAGAGAGAGAGAGAGAGAGAGAGAGAGAGAGAGAGAGAGAGCGAGACTGTAATGCAAGCCGTGGAGGAAGCAGATTATTACCGGTAACAAAGAGGAAAAGGTGACAATTTGGTGTAATGCATGGTATACGAGGAGCCTCAGGGTGGTGTGTAATAAGCCCTAAGAGACGAAGAGAGAGAGAGAGAGAGAGAGAGAGAGAGAGAGAGAGAGAGAGAGAGAGAGAGAGACGCATACTAGTAGGATACGTATTTAAGTAAAAGAGATAGACATATGCACGCACACTTACTGAGAGACTTGCGGATAAGTATACGCAAATCTTGTGAGAGAGAGAGAGAGAGAGAGAGAGAGAGAGAGAGAGAGAGAGAGAGAGAGAGAGAGAGAGAGAGACGCACGCACACCTACAGATAGAGTGTGTTAGAGAGGGAAAGATATAGATAGACACATGTACACCCATAGGCAGAGAGAATGACATATATGCACAAAGAGTATATATATATGAGAGAGAGAGAGAGAGAGAATGAATCTTTATAAAACAAGTTAGATATATTGTGTCTCGGGGTAAGAAAAGGCGAAGGAGAAAGACGTGAAAAGGGAGAGAGAAAGGATAAAAATTAATAAAAGTAGGTTACATAAAAGGAAGAAGAGGGGAGAAGTTGGAGACGGAAAAATCGAGATATATTGAATAGGAAATGCAATATAGAAGACAGATAGAGAGGGAGATCAAGCGATAAAGGAAGAGTGAAGGTAAAGAAATGCTCAAAAATAAAAATACAACCAAAATAAAAGGGGGAAAAAAGATAGCAGGAGGAGGAGACGAAGATGGAAAGAAAAGCTTGGAATTATTACTTGCTATTTTTCGGGTTTCCACCTGGAATGAATAAGAATTGCGACGGTTCCAAAACGAATCAGTAATGTTTTGAAAGACAATGGAAGTTGATATGAGACGGGAAGAAGGAGAGACAGACAGACAGACAGTGGCGAGAAGAAAGGTAGACACAGAAAGAGAGACAGAAATAGACAGGAACAGATATGCAAGCAGACATCGAGAGAGAGAGAGATAAACATACAAAAACAAAAAGAACATGTATAGAAAGAATGGATCATGTTCTTGGAATCTTAACAATAATTCTGTGTCTCATGAAACTTTCAGAATGCACAACAGTATTTAACCTGATTGAAACTGGTGCCACTGCCGAATGATACCTTTTAAAATTTGATTCCTGTGACAAAGACAGAACACTCTTTCGGGAAAAGTGACCCAGGTAACTGTAACGCCGGATAACATGCAATCACTCTTCCAGTCAATCTTCAGCATGCTCAAATCTCGACCAACATGGCTGCCACCAATTTTATTTCTGAATAATTTAGCTTTGGTCAGGTTATCTCATATTATGAGGTCAGGAAGAAAATGGAATTGGTATGACTTTGTAGGTTTACTTTTCCACGCTCTCAAAGTTTCTACTTTAACTTGAGGTTTTACGAAGCATTCGAACATGAAACTTTTACACTTTCAGTAGGATACTTCTCCGTTGTAAGTTACCAGGCACGTGACGGCATAACTGTCTCTGAATATGATGCAGATTGCGGATTTACAGAAAAGGAACAACGATGCTGAATTTTGATGCTGAAACACAATATAACAAATGACTTGACTGAAATATTTGGTAATAATTATAATGTCAGCTCGAACCGTGCTATGGACGTCATTTCCCATGAAAAACAAACCCAGTTTTGTATAAGAAACAATGATATATGTCGTTGGATATATTGAGGTATAAACTGTAACGTTGTGCAACGATTGTGCGTCATTACCTTCAAGTCATTTCAAAAGAAATGTGCTGCACGTTGTGTGGATGGTATGTATGAATATATTTAGATGGTATGTATGAATATATTTTTACCTTCGTCAAGGCTCTGTCTGTATGTCTGTATGTCTGTCTGTCTGTCTGTCTGTCTTTTAGATGAGTTAAATGAAAACTAATGAACAGTTTTTACGGCTTTATTTATGGTTCACTGGGCTCAAGGGAATAATTAATTTTGACGTGGAAATGAATAATTCGTTTCTGGGTCTTGATCAAAGATTGTTTTTTATTGCTTAGTTGATTGTCATGGTAGTTTTTTTTTTTTTTTTTTTTTTTTGCTCATTTGATCGTTATTCGTAGTGAAACGCATCGAAAGAAAACGGCAGAATTTTGAAGCCTGTGGAAGAAAGTGTATAAGGAACAGAGGATTTGGCTGACTATTTTCATCTCCTCAGTAGTTGTTCGCAGTCTGTAACTGCTCTTTATGGCTATGCATGTGTTCATGAAGCTTGCTCGATTAGTCTCATTTGGTGTTTTTGCAAGGAAAATCTTTCTTACGAAACTGATTAGATATTAATCGATGTGATGAGAATCAGCTGGTATATGTTACAGACGACCCTCAGACTCAGGCCACTGGAAGGAGCTCATCTCTTATACCCGATACCCCGTGCGAGGGTAATTCCATCAGTGCACCTCATCTGGTGCACTGTAGGCATTACTCAAGGGTCTTTGCAGCGTCCCTTCGGCCCCTAGCTCCAACCTCTGTCATTCCTTTTAATGTACCTCCGTTCATGATCTCTTTCTTCCATCTGACTTTCCACCCTCTCTAACAATTGTTTCATAGTGCAGTTGCGAGGTTTTCCTCCTGTTACACCTCTCAAGCCTTTTTACTGTCAATTTTCGTTTCAGCGTTGAATGACCTCATAGGCCCCAGCGCTTGGCCTTTGGCCTAAATTCTATATTCTGTTCTGTTCTTATGCCCGGTAAATGAAATGTGAGTCGAGTTGAGTTCTTAAATGTTTTCCCTTCGAACAAAATATAACAGAATTTTTCGATGAAGACGATGCTCTAAAATTCGAGATTAGACAAGGGATTAGACAGCTAATAGCTGTAGTAGTAGTAGTAGTAGTAGTAGTAGTAGTAGTAGTAGTAGTAATGGCAGGGGTTTGCCTTCACACGGCTCCTTCCTTCTCTGCTCTTCCTGGAGTATATCCTAGACTTTATGTAGGAATCTCCCGAATTTTATAGAGTTACTGCAATCCATATCTATGGGATCAGGTAACAGATTATTTATTTGGCATATGTGACATCATTACAAAAAAAAACCTAATAAAAACATCGAATTTAAATTGACATTTTGGTGATTCCATTAAGAAAAATTTAGTTTAGTTATTGTGGAGAGAAATCATTTCTCAGTGTCGGATTTACGTTATCATCTTGGACAAGCATTAAGAAATCGTTGACATACGTTGACGGGGAATAATACTCGAAAAACTTTAACTGGCGTCGTCATGACGATCACATCTTCAGAACACTAAACTATGCGTCACAATTTTTTTAACGTATTTACGTCATCATGATGTAAATCCTTGAGAAATGTCGAATTTGCGTCATCCAGATCCACTTATATCTTAATGGCTTTTTGCAACCTCTCAAAATACTATCGTCTTTTTTTTTCGTGATCAACCCTCCTGGGAAAAGTTATGAAAATCTATTTGCACGTTTTGGGGATTTAATTCTAGCTGCCAATAAAAAGAAATTGAAAAAACGGAGAAAAGAATATGAAGTAAATTTCAAAACAAGTCTTAAATAAACGCCAATTGTAAAGTCTCCAAAATGAAATCAAATAAATGGCACATTTTGCATTGGAGAATTTGCGCAATATTTTCTTATTAATGGAATGGGAATTAAGCGAAGATTTTTACTTCAATGTTGCATCTTTATTTGCACAGCCAGCGAGTCCAGTATTATTCTTAAACAAGTAAAAAATGCTCCGAAGTTTCTTCGGCGCAATCGAGTTTTCTGTACAGCCGCTACAGTGTATAATCAAGGCCACCGAAAATAGATCTATCTTTCGGTGGTCTCGGTATAATGCTGTATGAGCGGCGGCCCATCCTTTATCATTGCCAGAAGCACGATTATAGCTAACTTTAACCTTAAATAAATAAAAACTACTGAGGCTAGAGGTTTGCAATTTGGTATGTTTGATGATTGGAGGGTGGATGATCAACATACCAATTTGCAGCCCTCTGGCCTCAGCAGTTTTTAAGATCTGAGGGCGAACAGAAAAAGTGCGAACAGAAAAAAAGTGCGGACGGACAGACAAAGCCGGCACAATAGTTTTCTTTTACAGAAAACTAAAAGCGGAAGTTTTATCACCGGAAGGGCAGCAAAACGAGGTGGTAGAACTCTCTTGAGTGTATGACTCCTCACGATAATTTTACAAATATCTCTTCATTCAACCGTGCTTCTTAAAGAGACCTGCTTTCGTTTCACTTTGCTTTTCAGGGAGACTTAACGATTTCGTGTTATCTTTTAAGAGACATTTCTTCATTTTGCTTCACTTTTTAGCGGGACTTATGATTACTTCAGTATACATTTCGTTGTACTTTTTAGGAAGGTATAATTCATACTTTTAAGATGTAATTTCATTGTTTTTTCATCGAAAATCACCTTTAAATATACGGTACTTTTCAGGTAGACTAAACTTTATTTCACAGTATTTTTCAAGGAGACTAACCTTCCCTCCACTGTGCTTTTTAACGAGATTGTACATCATTTCACCGTACTTTTCAATGAGGTTGTACATATTTTCACTGAAATTTTCAACGAGATTGTAGATCATTTTACTGTCTTTTCAACGAGGATGTACATCATTCACAGTACTTTTCAACGAGGTTGCACATCATTTCACAGTACTCTTCAACGGGATTGTACATAATGTCACAGTGCTCTTCAACGAGATTGTACATCATTCACAGTACTTTTCAACGAGATTGTACATCGTTTCGCAGAGCTTTTCAACGATGCTAACCTTCCTTTCACCGTACTTTTCAGCCTGGTTAGCCTTCATTGGACCGCACTTTCCAACGACTCTTACCTTCATTTCACCGAACGTTTCAGCGTGACTTGCCTTCATTTCACCGAACATTTTAGCGTGACTGACCTTCATTTCGCCGAACATTTCAGCGTGACACTTCATTTCACCGAACATTTCAGCGTGACACTTCATTTCACCGAACGTTTCAGCGTGACTGGCCTTCATTTCACCGAAAGTTTCAGCGTTACTTACTTTCATTTCACCTAACTTTTCAGAGTGACTTACCTTCATTACACCGAACATTACAGCGTGAATGACCTTCATTTCACCGAACGTTTCAGCGTGACTGACCGTCATTTCACCGAACGTTTCAGAGTGACTTACTTTCATTTCACCTAACGTTTCAGAGTGACTTACCTTCATTACACCGAACACTACAGCGTGACTGACCGTCATTTCACCGAACGTTTCAGCGTGACTGACCGTCATTTCACCGAACGTTTCAACGTGACTTGCCATCGTTTCACTGCACATTTCAGCGTGACTGAGCTTCATTTCACCGAACATTTCAGCCTGACTTACCTTCATTTCACTGAACGTTTCAGCATGACTGACCGTCATTTCACCGAACGTTTCAGCGTGACTGACCGTCATTTCACTGAACGTTTCAGCATGATTGACCGTCATTTCACCGAACGTTTCAGCGTGACTGACCGTCATTTCACCGAACGTTTCAGCATGATTGACCTTCATTTAACTGAACTTTTCAGCGTGACTCGCCGTCATTTCACCGAACATTTCAGCGTGACTTGCCTTCATTTCACCAAACATTTCAGCGTGACTTGCCTTCATTTCACTGAACATTTCAGCGTAACTGGCCTTCATTTCACCGAACATTTCAGCGTGACTTACCTTCATTTCACCGAACATTTCAGCGTGACTGACCTTCATTTCACCGAACATTTCAGCGTGACTGACCTTCATTTCACCGAACATTTCAACGTGACTGACCTACATTTCACCGAACGTTTGAGCGTGACTGACCTTCATTTCACCGAACATTTCAGCGTGACTGACCTTTATTTCACCGAACATTTCAGCGTGAATGACCGTCATTTCACCGAACATTTCAGCGTGACTGACCTTCATTTCACCGAACATTTCAACAACCCTTGCCTTGGTTTCACCGTTCTTGTCAGCGAGAATGCTCATCGATTCCTGCGCTTACCGTACTCATGAAGTAGGCTTGAAGCATTCATGTACGAAAGACATCGCTCCAATTCTTATATCCTGCTGGAAAGTAGAACAAAAATACACTTCTTGTATGCTCGATGATTAGGAAGACACAAAGCGTAAATAGAGAAGAAGAGGACACTAATTTCCTCGTGAGGAATATATAAAAAAAGGGACGTTATTTTTCATGTGCTGACGAAGTGCGCCATTGATTGCCTGAACATTGTTTGCACTCTCGTTCTGTTTTGTATTTGTTTATCTGTTAGTGTTCCTCTTCCGTTTGTTTACGAGTGTTTGCATTCTTCTTCTTCCGAGCAGGATGAATAGGCTGCCTGCACTCTTGCTCTTTTTTCTATTTTTTTTTTTTTTTAGGTGGCTTTCCTATCGTTTGGGTAAGATTTCGAGCCGCAGATGTGTAATGTTTATTGTTGGCTACACTTTTCTCTCTCTCTCTCTCTCTCTCTCTCTCTCTCTCTCTCTCTCTCTCTCTCTTATTATTATTGTTATTATTACTGTTGCCTTGTTTTCATGTCTTCCGTCACTGTCTATTTCAACTTATTTTGTGATAATATTATTTCTTAATTTGCATTTACTCTTGTATATTTTTTGTATTTTTATCTGAAGATTTCACCCAAGATGAAGAACTCTCTCTCTCTCTCTCTCTCTCTCTCTCTCTCTCTCTCTCTCTCTCTCTCTCTCTGTTACTAGGTAACCAATTGGTTCTTAGCCACGTAAAATAAATCTAATCCTTCGGGCCAGCCCTAGGAGAACTGTTAATCAGCTGAGTGACCTGGTTGAGCTAAGGTATACTTCTTCTCTCTCTCTCTCTCTCTCTCTCTCTCTCTCTCTCTCTCTCTCTCTCTCTCTCTCGTATAAATGGCCTGAATAGTTGTTAAAACGTCTGGCCCTGTCAATCAGAGCTCTCTGTACCACAATTAACAATTAGTTGAGACATTGACAATGGACATGGTATTTCAAATCCTGAGGCGGTTGTTTTATATTTTATTCAATTCATTCAGATGCGTAACTTACGTCAATGAAGCTGAAAGACTTGTCTGTCGTTCACTACAGTATATTGACGCCATAGACTTTATTGGGACCCATTGCCGCTGGCACTAGGCCACACCAATTTATCATGAATATCTTCAATACCTGCTCACTTATTTATTAATTTATATATTTCTTTACTTTTTACATGGCGTTCAAGAACATAATTTTCACGCCTCTTAAGAACAGGATTTTCATGCCTCTCAAGAACGTGATTTTCATGCCTCTCAAGAACAGGATTTTCATGCCTCGGGAACAGGATTTTCATGCCTCTCAAGAACAGGATTTTCACGCCTCTCAAGAACAGGATTTTCGTGCCTCTCAGGAACAGGATTTTCATGCCTCAAGAACAGGATTTTCATGCCTCTCAAGAACAGGATTGTCATGCCTCTCAAGAACAGGATTTTCATGCCTCTCAAGAACATGACTGTCATGCCTCTTAAGAACAGGATTTTAATGCCTGTCAAGAACAATTTTCATGCCTGTCAAGAACAGGATTTTCATGCCTCTCAAGAACAGGATTTTATGCCTCTCAAGAACAGGATTTTCATGTCTCTCAAGAACAGGATTTTTATGCCTCAAGAACATAATTTTCATGCCTTTCAAGAACAGGATTTTCATGCCTGTCAAGAACAGGATTTTCATGCCTGTCAAGAACAGGATTTTCATGCTTCTCAAGAACAGGATTTTCATGCCTCTCAAGAACAGGATTTTCATGCCTCTCAAGAACAAGATTTTCATGCCCCTCAAGAACAGGATTTTCATGTCTCTCGAGAACATGATTTTCATGCCCCTCGAGAACATGATTTTCATGCCTCTCAAGAACTTGATTTTCATGCCTCTCAAGAACAGGATTTTCATGCCTCTCAAGAACATAATTTTCATGCCTCTTAAGAACGGGATTTTCGTGCCTCTCAAGAACATAATTTTCATGCCTGTCAAGAACAGGATTTTCATGCCTCTCAAGAACAGGATTTTCATGCCTCTTAAGAACAGGATTTTCATGCATCTCAAGAACAGGATTTTCATGCCTCTCAAGAGCAGGATTTTCATGCCTCTCAAGAACATAATTTTCATGCCTCTGAAAAAACATGATTTTCATGCCTCTCAAGAACAGGATTTTCATGCCTCTTAAGAACAGGATTTTCATGCCTCTCAAGAGCAGGATTTTCATGCCTCCCAATTTCCTCATAGGTACCTATGGATCTGATTGTCTCTGCATCGTCTCTGTACGAAACCTCGAGAAAAAGTCTGTAGGGAACCCCTACGAATTCTGGTTCAATTTTGTCTTTAATTGAATAAAATCCTCAGGCCTATGTAGCGACCAGATGGGTCTGCCCTGGCAGTCACTTTGAACGCTCTCATCGTCGCGTTTGATGTTGGAGTAAGGGAATTTGATTCCCTTCCTTTTTTTACCCACCGTACAGTAAGTCCTTTGTGCAGGTAATCGTTTTAATAAACTATCATGCTTCAGGTCTTTTGCTCCAGCCGTTTTGGAATATGGCGTTGGCTGGACCTCGGCAGGATTTGGGGAAGTTTCTCTTTTAGAGGAAATTGTTTGAATTGATGTATCTGGCGGCAGAGACGAATTACTAATCACTATCAGTAATCACACTGAAATGAGGGAATAAGGGAAAACACTGCAAGAACAGCATTCTACAAGCAAAATCTTTGAAATAAAACAGAATGAAGGGTTTTGAGTTCATCAATAAACACGCTACGGTAAATAGAATACTCTGAACTTTAACCCCCCGTTTTTTTGGCGTTTTTTAAATTGGCATGAGAAAACGGAGAGGAAAAAGACAGAAATTAATATGCAGAGGGAGGTTGTAGCTTAGCCCCGGCTAGGAAAGGGGAGGAATTAATCCCGAACGAAGCTTCAGCTATATTTTAAAGGAACTGTATTTCACTGAATATTTATCATTTCCAAAATCCAACACAAATGGAAAACCTCATTTACGTTCGAACCTTTCGGGGGTGTTCAAACCAATTGAGAGAACGACACATCAAACATGACCATCTGTGGAGGCCTGCACATGGGCCTATCAACCCCACCTCAAAAACCAATGCTTGGATGGGTGACCGTCTAAGAGTGACAGACACCACTGGCGCATGGGCACCCTTCAGCATCAGTGAGGCATTGGGAAAGCAACTTCACCTCCAGATTTTGCTCATAGACTAACAAAGACCTTTGAAGTCCTGGAGTAAGCTGGATTTTGTTGAAGAGTAATCTAGCTTCGTAATAGCACAGGCTCTTGCACCAAACTCGCCCCGATTGCTTCCCATTAATTCGAAAACAGTTGCGACTAGTGATTATGACGTCCATGTTGATTACGGGGTTCATTTTTGAGGATTTCCAGTCGTCATTGATACTCGCACACTGACAGTTGTTCTCATGATTAATCCCAGCTGACCTTTTGATCAAATGTCATGGACACATGGATTCATTATTCTCTCTCTCTCTCTCTCTCTCTCTCTCTCTCTCTCTCTCTCTCTCTCTCTCTCTAAGAGGTAAGAACCGTTCTATTTTCTTAGTTTCCGATTCGGCCGTGATGTTTTGTGGCGTCGATGCCAAAATTAACACTAAAACGATGCCACTCTCTCTCTCTCTCTCTCTCTCTCTCTCTCTCTCTCTCTTCGTATCCTTCCTTTCTTCAAGGAGTGATATAGACCCCTCTCTCTCAAAGGATCGCAATGATAGAGAGAGAGAGAGAGAGAGAGAGAGAGAGAGAGAGAGAGAGAGAGAGAGTACTATCAACCTCACCGGGATAATACCATTCATTAGCTCCTCCGATCGTCTGTTTGCCCTTATGTCCATAACTGAGTATGAGCTCTTACTGGATGAGCATCAAAACATTCATTTGTAAATTCAAAAGTGTTGCGTGAAGCGTCAGGTCATGAGCCACACCATTTCCATCTAGGATTTAAACACTTTCATATGCATGATCCTCACAGGTATTTATTTCATGAACGGATAAAGCAAATGAAAGATAAAATATGCCTTTGTTTAAGACGGTCGCCAAACCGACGGTCATTGGACAAAAGGAGGTAGACAACCGTGGGTCTGGTCAGTACCTGGATGGATGACCGCCAGGTCCCGCAGATAAGTCAGTTTGTTGCCAGGTACCAGCAGGCAAATAGGTTCCAGTGACCAGGTGTGGTGAGATGGCTTAGAGCTACGAACTTGGTTCCAAAGACAAACGTTTAAAAGCTTGCACTAGATCTCAGGGGTCTGATGTGAGCGTCAGAAAGGTCTCAGAGAAGCCTGGGGAGCCAAAATTAAATGCGTTAGTATTTAGAGGTCATAAACTGTCGTTCGTGGTCAGTGGTCGTGATCACTTTACAGACAAGTGTCGAAGCGAACTCCTCGGAAAACGGGCAATTGACGTTCGGAAGGAAACTCGGTATAATTAATATAAACTCTCAGTAAGTTACTGTATAAAACATTCTTCTCCTGTGAAAGCTTACGAACTTGCCAAAGAAAGACTTAGAGGCAGCAATGGTAAAAAAAAAAGTACCATAGATAACAAAAGTGAAACTCTCAGTCGCATGAATCAGTAAATTAAAGAGAAATGAGGAGCCGCTGCAAAGACTTATCCTTTCGGCTATCCACTCTCTCTCTCTCTGCCATCTCACAATTCAGAATTTAAATGCTAAAGTATCCTAGACGTGTATATCTCACATTCCATATCAATGTGCGTGTCATATTTCGCGGCTTTAATATTTCTGACGTAAAATACCAGTGGCAGAGAATTGTGCAACTCGGATCAAAATCAAGGATACGGACATTTCAAGTTGGCTGTTGGGAATCAGGTATCGGCTGGGGAACTAAGCTTTATATATTTCTCAGACAGCCAGACAAAAATAGATACACATTAACAGACAGAAACCGGCGTACGTGAAGACAAATGAGCAGGCAGTGAAAGAGAAATAGTAAGAGGAAGAGAGAGGAAAAGGGGGAGGGAGAAGGACAGATTGACAGACTTAGAAAAACAGACTTACAGAAATAGACAGAAGCCGGCATACATTGAGACAAACGGATAGGCAGCAAAAGGGAAACAGAGAGAGAGAGAGAGAGAGAGAGAGAGAGAGAGAGAGAGAGAGAGAGAGAAAGCAGACATATAGAAAAATACTGCGGCAGGAAACATTGAGACAGACGAACAGGCAGTAAAAGAAAAATGGAGAGAGAGAGAGAGAGAGAGAGAGAGAGAGAGAGAGAGAGTACAACAGCCGGAAACAGAGACAGACGAACAGGCAATAAAAGAATAAACGGAGAGAGAGACGAACAAACAGGAGAACAGAGAGAGACAAAGAGAGAAGAGAGAGAGAGAGAGAGAGAGAGAGAGAGAGAGAGAGAGAGACTTTAGGCTGTTTCCAGACTTTCACCTTTCTATCATTTCTTTCAAGTTCCATCTCCCATAATTTGCAAACGAAATTGTTTCCACGTATTTATACCTCACACCCAAGTTCTCTACTTTAATTACCACCATTTTTATTCTCAAATTTTCCTTCATCGTCGTATATTATTCCGCTCTGTTTTCACCTCACTTCTCTAGCTCACAATTCCTGTCATATTTGTTCAAGAAGAACTCCTCTCTGAAGTCCTTCCTGTTACTTGAGGTTTGTTAAAAAAAATCGGCAACCTTGTTTTCATCTACGTTATCTGTCTGTAATAAAATTAAAAATGATAACTCTCAGTATATTTGTCATTACTGTCACTATGATATGCCACAGCCTTGGATACTAACTAGTTCCTCGTTGGACAACTCGGCAGAGTTCTCGGCTAGCACTCCGCTAGGCCCGAGTTCGAGTCTCCGGCGGGCCAATGAAGAATTAGAGGAATTTATTTCTGGTGATGGAAATTCATTTCTCAGTATAATATGGTTCGGATTCCACAATAAGCTGTAGGTCCCGTTGCTTGGTAACCAATTGGTTTTAGCCACGTGAAATAAGTCTAATCCTTCGGGCCAGCCCTAGGAGAGCTGTTAATCAGCTCAGTGGTCTGGTTAAACTAAGGTATACTTTTTGGATACTAACTTGGATTTTTTTTAGTGGTCGGGTTAAACTGCGTACTTGATAAGAGCAATGAATGCACAACAATTCCTAGTTTGGGATCAGCCATTTCTTACTAAACCAGGAGTGCTACCTTTTATCTCCTCCGTAGGTTCAGTATCAATAATATTCTGACATTTCTATGTATTGATTAATTTATTCAGTGATTTTCTTTTGTCGTTGGTCTCTCTCTCTCTCTCTCTCTCTCTCTCTCTCTCTCTCTCTCTCTGTCTCTTATTTCCCATTACCTTCTGTTACTTCTTCCGAATGAACAGGCACTGCCATTAATACTAATTATTTTTAGTCTCTTTCGTGCAACAGAAACAAAACAAAACAAAAAGAAGTCTGGATTTTAATAATCTGGTTTTTAATCTCTTACTTTGCTTTTCATTTCCTTTGTTGACATGAAATCTTTCAGTAAATCGTAGCCTTCTTCAAACTTTTTTTTAACTTCATTTTTGTCAGCTTGGTAAAAAAGAATTTTTTCATGGGCAATACGTTTCTGATCTGTTGATTTACTGTTCATTGTCTTTATCAGGTGTACATCTCTTGGGAAATCGTGTCAATTATGATTTATTTCTTGTCTGAATTAATGCAGGCTTGTACTGCCACGCAGTCAAGTGGTTCAAAATTGTTCATATCGTTTATTCTCCTTCAAAAGAAAAGAATATCACTCTGCTCTTTTTCATGTGTATTGCAGAAATGGACATCAAAAAAGAAATTATGTTTTGTTAGAAAAAAGGCAACAGCTGAACTACGAGTAGTTCAAACAAAAGAATACGTTATCGTATTCTGAATGATCCGTAGGTTAAGTCGAAGAATACGCTGGAATTGTTTTGAAGAACGCTGCCATGCTATCTGTCAGTTCAAAACAGCTGTTAACATTCTGCCGCAAAGCACAGGACCATTTCCATAGTAGGCTATACCAACAATCACAGGATCTCAACTTCAAGAGCATTGTTGCTCTTTCAGAGAGAAATAGATAATGGAAAATATGTATTTGATCAGCAGAGCATTAGAGTTTAAAAAGGAAAAATAAAATATTTGTAAAATTATCAACAATAGAAATGTGACGACAAAATTTCTTTCCGAGTGTCGTGAAAAATTCTGCAGCCTCTGGAAGACGGAGATATCTGAAAATGATCATTCTCGCGAATATATGTTTCCTCGTCTTTTTCTGGGAATGTCATCTAGATGTTGTTGACCCGAAAATTCAATGTTTCATACCTGATGTTTTATCACGAAGTGAAAGCCGTTTCTTTAATAAAATGAGCAGAACCACTGCTGTCATTTTTCTAATAACTCATCTACAGAAATCACAGTTTTATTTGTCTGGTTTTTTTTTTTTTTCTAAGTCTTTATGGATGTGCTTCCAATTGCTTGCACAGTTAATCTCAGGTGATTTTAAGGTCAGATGTCGTGGCCATGATTCGTTAGTCTCTCTCTCTCTCTCTCTCTCTCTCTCTCTCTCTCTCTCTCTCTCTCTCTCAAAGAATGAGCGATCCTGGCACGTTTCCTTCAACGATTTCTGCCTCTGTGGGCCTGACCAGTGACTTATGTACTAAGTAGTCGGTATATATACATATACACACGTATATATACCTATATATATACATGTATATGTATACATAGATGTATATATATATATATATTATATATTTATATATATCGTATATTATATACAGTATTTATATATATATATATATATATATATATATATATATATATATATATATATATATATACATATATATATATATATATATATATATATATATATATATATATATATATATATATATATCTCTTATATTTATACCCCGTGGCAATCAAAAAGTTTTCGGGCTAACGAAAGTGTCAATCATAGATTTTATACAACCTTTTATGACCTAAAGCCATGTTTTTATTTGCCGAAAGCTACAATTTTCTAAATGTGGTGTTTATTTGCATATTTCTTCCGTTTTGAACCCAAACAAGATTACCTCTTATTTATTTATTTATCACCTTTTCCCATAACTCTCTCTCTCTCTCTCTCTCTCTCTCTCTCTCTCCGCATCTGATTTCCCTTTGTAACCCTCTTGGGTTTATAGCCAGATGACTCTGCCCATAAGGGTTTTCACCTGAAGATTTAAAGAGAGAAAGAAAGAAACGTCAAAATGAATATATGAACTGTCTTAGAATTTTTGTCACACGCGAATACCAAGCCAGTACATATTCATGTATGCATAATCACAGCGCACGAGAATCAGTCTCCTTCACATTCCGCTATAAAAAGATGGAGTGTGGATCTCCGTCGTGATATAGCATCTGTCGAGGACGACCTTTTTCCGGGCAGTCGATATCGGCCAATACTGAAACTGATGAAGTCGGGGAGAAAATGGTGATGGATGATATAAAAAAAAAAAAGACTGACATCTTCTCAGACAACATGCTCTGTGTGGATTAGCTATGGCTCAGCGAAATCCTTCCATTGCTATAACAAGGAGGGATTGTCGTCGTGTACAGGGAATACTGACTTCTGACGAAGATTGAATATTACATGATATCCATCGAAACACCACATGCTGGTGACCAGGAACAGAAAACTTCTGTGCAACCGATTAAAGCGGGCTGATTCATCACTATGACCTAAGTTCGAACAGTAATCAAAGCAATGGAAGTAGACTGTTTCTTTTCTCCCGCACCAAATAAATCCAGTATCCAGACAAGTGCCGGTAAGATTAAGTGCCTCACCCCGGAAGGGATTAGTGCCGTTAGTGCACCTCACGTGGTGCACTGTAGACATTACTACAGGCTGTTTGCAGTGTTCCTTCGGCCCCTAGAGACACCCACTCTTTAGCTTTTTTTTTTTTTTTTTTAGTTTTCTCCCAGTTCCTTGTACTTCAGCTCTTTTATTTTCTTGATCTTGTTATTTAGCTGTCTAACCACTCCAGCTCCCTCTTTCCACTATCTTCAGCGTTGAATGGCCAAAGGTGCTTAGCTGGACACCCTGATTTTCACAAAACCCATTACTAGTAGGGTATTGTGCTGATTTCTTTTGGTGTTTACGCCATTCACTTCGTGGAGAAACGAAAGGAAAAGTTGTAGATTACGTTGCCATTCACTGCAAATGTCTCCAGTTCACATGTCACGGATGTCCAAGGCGTCTGGTCAAACCTGCTGGAAAGTATGATACACACTGTCCAAACTATCCAGACCTGGAAACACACCATGTCTTAACTATCCAGACCTGGAAACACACCATGTCCTAACTATCTAATGCTGGAAACACACCATGTCCTAACTATCTAAAGCTGGAAACACACCATATCCTAACTATCCAGACCTGGAAACACACCATGTCCTAACTATCCAGACCTGGAAACACACCATGTCTTAACTATCCAGACCTGGAAACACACCATGTCCTAACTATCTAATGCTGGAAACACACCATGTCCTAACTATCTAAAGCTGGAAGCACACCATATCCTAACTATCCAGACCTGGAAACACACCATGTCCTAACTATCCAGACCTGGAAACACTCCATGTCCTAACTATCTAATGCTGGAAACACACCATGTCCTAACTATCTAAAGCTGGAAACACACCATATCCTAACTATCCAGACCTGGAAACACACCATGTCCTAACTATCCAGACCTGGAAACACACCATGTCTTAACTATCCAGACCTGGAAACACACCATGTCCTAACTATCTAATGCTGGAAACACACCATGTCCTAACTATCCAGACCTGGAAACACGCCATATCCTAACTATCCAGACCTGGAAACACACCATGTCCTAACTATCCAGACCTGGAAACACACCATGTCCTAACTATCTAATGCTGGAAACACACCATGTCCTAACTATCTAAAGCTGGAAACACACCATATCCTAACTATCCAGACCTGGAAACACACCATGTCTTAACTTTCCAGACCTGGAAACACACCATGTCCTAACTATCTAATGCTGGAAACACACCATGTCCTAACTATCTAAAGCTGGAAACACACCATATCCTAACTATCCAGACCTGGAAACACACCATGTCCTAACTATCCAGACCTGGAAACACACCATGTCCTAACTATCCAGACCTGGAAACACCATATCCTAACTATCCAGACCTGGAAACACACCATGTCCTACCTATCCAGACCTGGAAACACCATATCCTAACTATCCAGACCTGGACACACCATATCCTAACTATCCAGACTGGAAACACATGTCCTAACTATCCTGCCAAACACACCTGTGTCCTAACTATCTAAAGCTGGAAACACACCATATCCTAACTATCCAGACTAGGAAACACACCATGTCCTAACTATCCAGACCTGGAAACACACCATGTCCTAACTATCCAGACCTGGAAACACACCATGTCCTAACTATCTAAAGCTGGAAACACACCATATCCTAACTATCCAGACCTGGAAACACACCATGTCCTAACTATCCAGACCTGGAAACACCATATCCTAACTATCCAGACCTGGAAACACACCATGTCCTAACTATCTAAACCTGGAAACACACCGTGTCCTGTTACAGATTTTGAAGGATCAACTCGTGGATAAAGATGAGCTCAAGACAGTCACATGAGAATAGTTTACAAAGCAAAGCAAAATTCAATCTTTAATTTCAACAGCACTGAGAAAAATTCATGAAGGATATGAGCGTCTAGAGAGGCTCATGAAGGTTTGGAGAAAAATGGTGCCATTAAGCTCTGCTGTAACTATTGTATTAGGCCTAGGTCCATGAACTTTTTTGATTTAACATTATATCTTCACTTTTTTCCCCTGCTCGGGATAGAAATCGGAACATTTGCTAGTGGGGCAAGGCTGGTGCCATTTTACTGCGAGTATATGTACCCATATAACACACACACACACACACACACACACACACACACACACACACACACACACACACACACACACACACACATATATATATATATATATATATATATATATATATATATATATATATATATATATATATATATATACTCCATATTGTGCAGAGTTTTAGGATGACAATGTCAGCCCCATGAATTATCCTCACAGATTATCCCTAGGGTTATACACTAAAATCTCTAATTTCATCATCGATATACCCATGCAACTGTCAACCACACCAGCGGCTACTTAATTTAAACCGCGGTGCAACTGTCGACGATGACAGAGACAAACAGATAGAAAGAGAGAGATAGCATGACATAATATAATGGACATTCCAAATCGTAGCTTCGTCCGAGACTGCAGATTAAGGACCATTGACTTTGAAATGACGGCACTTACAACTTCTGCAGTTTGAACCTGAAGTCTTGGTGTCTCTGAGGAGCAGTAGTCTAGAACTCTGATTGCTACAACTTCAGAATTAGAATAAGAGACATTGACTCGAGGTACACCGAATAATTATTCTGTACTCTGCGAGAATTAGCTCAGATCGTGCGAAAGATGTTGTTGGGATGTTGGTCTTAGCTCGGTGTGCAGAATGTGAACTGTTAAACCTCCCGATTCTTGTGAGACTGAAGGCTGAAGGGCGAAATCCACTGACCTCTCCTCGCCCAAGGGAAATCGTAGGTTTGTCCCAGAGGGGTTGGGGAAAACGCCGTTTCCTGGAAAACAGTAACATTTCAGTAACACTTGCTGATAACTGGAAGACCTCTCTTACTCTCTAGGGTCACCCAAATTGCAGGGGAATAGACATATTGTGATATATATGTTTTGAGATGAGGTTGCTAGCCGCTTTACCAACTCGGCTTCAGATCGCCGCGATCGATTAACTACTAAGTGCAATGTTCACTGCAAAGGCACTCTCTCTCTCTCTCTCTCTCTCTCTCTCTCTCTCTCTCTCTCTCTCTCTCTCACAAACAATGCCGCTACGTTTCCTTTGCTCAAGTTTCATAATTCAGCTGTTACGTTCGCGTCTGGTTGCCTTGAAGCAAGAACTAGAAATCCGCTACTAGTGCTAAAAAAACCATTTTATTAAGAATAATATTATTCAGGAAGTAAGGCGCAAGGTAAAAGCATTCGTAGAGGCATGAGGGTTGAATTTTCTCCACATTGCTTCCGTCCTGTATTTCATAAATAAGACTAAAACAAAAACAAGATAATGATTTCTCCGGTACGATTGGCAACACAGCCTCTGTCGTGCTCGCGTGCTGAACATGTTCAGTGGGAGGGAGCTTGCGTGCGCACAGATTTATTGGCTGGGATACCAACTTCTTGCCCCGATAGAGACATCACTTTCCAGGTGAAAAGGTCCACCTTAGTTTATTTTCATTGGAAGAGTGCGTCCTTTACTTTTAAATGTTTTTGTTTCTCTTTATTATTATTTTCTTTTACCAAGAGCAAAAACTATAGAGATATATATATATATATATATATATATATATATATATATATATATATATATATATATATATATATATATATATATCTTTTGAATATATATCCCATTATATATATATTTCTTCCCTTGAGTTGTCAGTCATCCTGTAACCATCCACTTATTTGCCATACCAGTCTACCAGTCAGAATCTATACCTGTTTATCCAGCAATATATATATATATATATAACCTAATCTCTCTCTCTCTCTCTCTCTCTCTCTCTCTCTCTCTCTCTCTCTCTCTCTCTCTCTCTCTCTGTATGCACTATGTATATACAGTATATATATATATATATATATATATATATATATATATATATATATATATATATATATATATATGTATATGTATGTATGTATATATACATATACTGACGGATGCATAAACAGCTGTAGGTAGTGAGATGCCTTTAACTATGGCATCATCGTACTGGTTATCAGCAAAGCCTGTAGACAGGTGCCCTCACCAAAATATTTGAAACTTTTGCATCGAGGTAAAAAAAAAAAAGACTCAGCAAATCTTGCTTAGCTTTAATTGCTCCGAGGATTTTGAAGCCAGTTGTATTATATCTTGACAGCTCAGTGATAAACTAATATTTACATGGTCTACTGTCTATTTTTTCTTTACTGAAGTAAGTTAACGGCTTCAGAAGGACAGCAAATTTAGACACACACATATATATAGATAGATAGATATGTACATATTTATACACAAACCCACGCACATATATATATGTGTTTAGATACACACACACACACACACACACATATATATATATATATATATATATATATATATATATATGTATATATATATATATAAAATATTCATAGTTTTTTTTACTGTTCTTCAGAATGTTGGGTTTTCGATTTTTCAATTCTCCTGCTTCGACTAAATAATTGTAGGGTCAAACCCAATAGGTGAGGTCTAACAATGAAATATTGGACATGCAGATTTTGATGTAACATCACGCCATAAATAAAGTCTTCACATTTACTCTTCGATATTCATTTTGAGTATTAAGTATGAGAGCAGGAAAAACTGTTTGGAATTATGAAGTGATTTTTGTTGAATTTCCCTTCAGGGAAAGTAGTTAGTTATCTGAAGCTATAATCTCCCTCATTGATAATCGTACTAAATCATTCCTGAATCAACATTTATGTTTACTGGTTTCAAAGAGAATAATTGTCGAGAATTATATCATGCCTTTTTAACAGATGATAATTTATTTGAGTTCTTAACACTTTATGTAAGATTTTCCTTTTATCTAAATTATCTTTCTCTCATATCAATAATTATTTTACGTAATTATATTAACACGTTTTATTTAGCCAACGTGTCAGTGTATTTTGTTTCAATGCAGATTATTCACCTTGCATCTGTGAATAACGGAATATATACGAAGCGCATTTTCTTATAATTATATCTAAATATTTGTTTATTCATCAAAAATAGTGTTCTCAGTCATTTATAATTTGTTTTTCGTAAAATTCTCTCTCTGTTTACTTCAGTTCTGCATTTTGCATTTTAAATGAGGTACATCTTGCCGTACATCGTCAGTCCCTTGCAATTTATTCTTCATGTAAAACTTTCCTTAACCAAAGGTTCTCCGATTAAATTACCCTTCGACGAAATAAAAATCAGGATTCCCCCGCCTCTCTCTCTCTCTCTCTCTCTCTCTCTCTCTCTCTCTCTCTCTCTCTCTCTCTCTCTCTCTCTCTCTCTCTCTTATTGGCTATTACTACTAGTTTTTTTTTATAAAGTTAAAACAACTGTTCATCCATAAATTAGGCTAAAGACGGCTGCTAATAGTGACGTTTTTTTCAGTTTTCAAAAATTCTTATAATTCTCAGAATGTAGTCATCACTTTCGCTGAATTTGTGGTGTCTGAAAGTTAAAGGTGAAAATTAAGTTTGCAAATTCTTTGCATAAGCACCATCCGTCGATTTTAGAAATTAATTATGTATTGATTCAGGAGTAAGCCGACAACGCTATTTATAGCACTGTTGAGCAAGTCACTATTTCTGTATATAAGTAATGGCTTCATCAAGCATTACTTCCCACGATGTGCGAGCAAGTTTTAACAAATCTCCGGTTTGTTCGTCCCCAAGTTTTAATCGCCAGGGGATGAAGTTCCGGCATTTTCTGATCAGATTCACCTTTGGTTATTTAGGTCACAGAAAAAGATAACAGTAGTCAATAAGTAACAAACTTTCTCAGGTAAAAGCCAGTATCTGCGCTGCTCCTGGAATGGAATGGAATATAGAATTTATGGCAAAGGTCAAACGCTGCGACCTACGAGGTCATTCAGCGCTGAAAGGGGAATTGAGAGTAAGAAGGTTTGAAAGCTGTAACAGGAGAAAAACCTTTCGGTTGCACTATGAAGAAATCTTCAGGGGAAGGTGAAAAGTGCAGTTGGAGGGAAGAGAATAAGAACGCAGGCACAGTAAAAGGAACGAAAGGGGTTGCAGCTAGGCGACGAAGGGACGCTGCTGCAAGGAACCTTAAGTAACGCCTACAGTGTAATGCGGGGGGGACACTGACGGCACTACCCCCGTAGGCTTACGGGGAGCAAGTAGCCGCCTTCAGACCAGGAGGTATGCTCACCAGGTCTACGCGTTCCCACAGCATCCATTATTGAGGCACTTCGGCGGGCGCACAGGAACTCAGGTGACCGGGTTCCGACCGTCTTTCTCGGTCCTGTCTTCTCTCCTCTCTCAGCTCCGCTTCTCGAATGAATAAATTACTGGCCTCCGCCGGCGAGGTGACCATAAGGCTTTTATGGAGTCGTTGTCACATTTCTCTTGTCGGGTGGAGGAGGAGGTTGGCGTTGATTCTGCTGCGGTAACTTCAAGATTTTAGGGTTTCCTAATTTGGAATCTTTTTTTTTTTCTAGTTAGTCGCTGTTAGTGAGCGGTTTAATTTTCGTTGGATGATATATACATGTATACATGTCAGTAGGTACGGATGTTGTATGTTGTATATATATATGTATGTATATATATATATATATATATATTATATATATATACACACATTTATACATGATGTATTATATATATATATATATATATATATATATATATATATATATATATATATATATATATATATATTTATATATATTATATATATATATATATATATATATGTGTGTGTGTGTGTGTGTGTGTGTGTGTGTGTGTACAGTATGTATACATATGTATCCAATGAGAGATACAAATCCCAAAGCAAAATGCACACACAGAGTAATAGCTGAAAAAAGTCTTCAAACGCAGATATCTGAGCACAGTTTAATACTACCACCAACCGACATAAGCCCCCGCGCAGCCGCAAAAACGTGTATTTTCCTTTTAGTTATCACTAAAATACAGACTTAAAAAGAAAAAAAGAAAAAAAACGAGAGTTATGAACGGCTTCAGAGACAAGGTTTATTTTTATCTCCTTTCAAACTGGTGATGAGCCCCGGAAGGAAGACAGCTTAAGTGAAGCTTATAGGAATTATTGATTTTTTTTTACGTGCATTAGTGTAAAGAAGAAAACGATGACAAACTTTTATGAACGACAGCCTTTGGAAATAACAGCCTGCCTGCTATTAGTTTCAAATTCCACGGATGTCTCTCTTCCACGTGTGTGTGTGTGTGTAAGCAGCTTAGGGCTGTCAATCTATCAGGAAATGTTAGAAAGAGAGAGAGAGAGAGAGAGACCCCTCCACCAACCCACACACAAAACTCCACAGTCGAAACGAAGCGAGGATTAGAAAAGAGGAAGATAATAAGAATAAAAATAAAAACAAGCAATCAATGCACTGAAGTGTCTTCGGCGCAGTCGAGTTTTCTGTACTGCTTATAATCAAGGCCACAGAAAAGAGATCTATCTTTCGGTGGTCTCGGTATAATGCTGTATGAGCCGCGGCCCATGAAACTTTAAACACGGCCCGGTGGTTACCTATCCTATATCGTTGCCAGAAGCACGATTATGGCTAACTTTAACCTTAAATAAAACAAAAACTACTGGGGCTAGAGGGCTGCAATATTGTATGTTTGACGATTGGAGAGTGGATAATTAACATACCAATTTGCAGCCCTCTAGCCGTAGTAGTTTCTAAGATCTGAGGGCGGACAGGAAAAGTGCGGACAGAAAAAAGTGCGGACCGAAAAAAATGCGGACAGAATGAAGTGCGGACGGACAAACAAAGCCGGCACAATAGTTTTCTTCTACAGAAAACTAAAAAAACACAAATCATAGACCAAGGCGCTGCCGAGCCCCCGTCCTGAGATCAGCGGGATACGACAGGGGTAATTGCTGGTCTCCCAAGTGTAACGAAAGGAGCCTCCTGAGGGGGGGGTCTCCCTCCTCTCCTGACAACGAGGCTTCTTGGGTGTCTAACAAGGCAGGAAGATATCGCCTTACATCGGCGGCGGACTTCTGTGCGATAAATGATGAATGTGTGACTCGAATGCTTAAGGTGGTTTTTGAGAGACGTTCGTCCTGTTTCTCTCATTCTTTGTCTCTCTGTTTGTTTGTTTGTGTGTCTTTGTATTTGTTGGATTCCTGTGTGAATCGAGCGTTAAATACTGAATTAGTAGAATCTCTCATTCTCTCGCGATCGAGCAACCAACCGATCGATAAAGCAGAAAACGCCATTGTTAAATGAGAAAATAAAAATTATGAGAGAGTAGAGTGAAAGCCATGAGATTTCAGTCGAGTGAAAACTACAGGATTTCAGTAAAGCGAGAACTACAAGATTCTACCGGAACGAAAATACGTGGGCCACTTTTTATATTTCGGTGGGCATAAATAAAAACAAGTAAAAAATGCGCCGAAGATTCTTTGGCGCAATCGAGTTTTCCGTACAGCCGTTGCGGCGTATAATCAAGGCCACCGAAAATAGATCTATTGGTGGTCTCGGTATAATGCTGTATGAACCACGGACCGGTGGTGGTGGTAGCCTGTTCTGTACCGTTTCCAGAAACACGATTATGGCTAACCTTGACTTTAAATAAAATAAAAACTACTGAGGCTAGAGGGTTGCAATTTGGTATGTTTGATGATCGGAGGGTGGATGATCAACCCACCAGCATGCAGCCCTCTAGCCTCCTCAGTAGTTTTAAAATCTGAGGGCGGACAGAAAAAAGTGCGGACAGAAAAAAGTGCGGACGGACAGACAAAGCCGGCACAATAGTTTTCTTTTACAGAAAACTAATAACTCCATCCGTTGAATGTTTATAGATAAATAAAAAAAAAGGCACTAATTAATCTGTTGTGTAAAGACAACAAACTCCGTTTATTCCGATATGCAAAAAAGGAATTTTTCTCCCCTGACTAGTATCTCTCGCCACTGTCCTTATATATGATTGCAGGATAGAGCTAGCATGCACCCAACTTTGAACCGGTAGGAAACCTCACTATCCCCTCTTATATTACCGTTATATTCTTGATGGTGGGGGTATAATAACCCCTTCTATTGAAGTCGCACACCTTAGGAATTAATCTGTTAAGTTTTCTGCACGAATAGAAAAAGGCCAAAGTCGTTTCAGTTCATTTATAAAAAAAAAAATCTCTTCTGATAGCATATAAACTGAGCAAAATTTCCAAATTATTCCGATATTTCTTTTTATTAAACGACCATATATGGTAAAACGTAATTTAAAATAATTGAATCTATATTAATATCGTATCATTCTGGACAGACAAGTCTGCCCTAAATCTGTAAAGCAAGACAAAAAATTAATAATAATAATAATAATAATAATAATAATAATAATAATATTAATAATAATAATTGGTGAGCATATCCACGCAAATAATACGGCAAAGGAATTGTCACATCTAAAGAAAACTAAAGTTTTTTAAAAATTCCTATTTTATAAAGAATCCACAGACTTTTCCAGACGGATACCTGCAGATAAAAGTCGTGACGTTTCCTCTTGGGAAAGATAGAGAAAAAATAAATTTACGTCTAATTTGAAAGAAACAAAATTACTCCGATTCTGTAAAAAGATGCAACACGGTTTTCCAAACGAAAACATCAACGTAAAATTCGTTTCATTTTTGATAAAAGGAAATTTTTTTTTTTTTTTTTTTACTAAAAATGTATAATTCAGAGGTCTCGAAATTATTCACGATGTTTTAAAAAATCCATTTAGAAACCTATGACAAAAGTTATTCAATTTCTATGGAAAAATAATGTTGTGTACTGAAGCACAATATTATATTGGGCAAGAGTAATTTATTTTCTATTACTAAGGAAGATGCTGACGCTGGAAGCCAGCAGTCCTCAAAAAACTCAGAATTCTTCTGGAATGACTCGAGAATAAGCAAAGCTTCCGATATGATTTCATAATACGTATGTATATATGTATGTATATATATATATATATATATATATATATATATATATATATATATATATATATATATATATATATATATATATATATATATATATATATAATATATTTATTTATATATATATATATATTTATTTATTTATATATATATATATATACACACATATCTGTATATATGCATACATATATACATATATATATACAAAGTGTGTGTGTGTGTTCTTGCATACATGTATATGTGTGTAAGTATATGTCATGAGGCATCGTATGCCTACGTTACCTCTCTTAGACCCTTAGTAAAAGAAAAACTGATCCTGACGTATTGCCCGTAATTTGGCATAGTTTAAATACACCTTTTTATCTCCATCACTTATTTCTGCATTGGCTTTACTTCTCCATGACGGAACGAATTTTTCTTGGCCATCAATAGCGATAAGTATTTTTTTATACCGTAAATCTCGTCCCACAAGTATTACCAACGCAAGAAATTATTAAACTAATTGATAAAGTCGGGTTTAAGTCAGGAAAAATAAGAAAGACTGGCTGAATTCATGATCACGAAAGATAATTGAAAAATAATTTTTATGCCACTTCAATCTTCGAAATGCTAAATAATTAAAAAATACATTTTATGCCATTGCAATCTTCGAAGTGCCAGCTAATCAGGGTTTAAACATCACTTCTGCGTAAAACCAAACTGAAGATGTCAATTTATTTCAGTTTTCGTTGACTCCGCGTGAAAAGATTTGTTCAGCTTTCGACACGTCTTTGCCTTAGTGAGAAATCCATAATTTCGAACTCTGGAGGAAGTGTCCAGCGGAAGATCTCTCTCTCTCTCTCTCTCTCTCTCTCTCTCTCTCTCTCTCTCTCTCTCTCTCTTTTATGAATGCTTGAACAAAGCTCCATCAGATCTGTCGGTTAAAGTTTCTTTGTTTCATATATTATTTTTCAGACAGTGAAGTGAGGCGATTCCTCCTTCTTGATATCATATATGTATATATGAATATGTATATATATATATATATATATATATATATATATATATATATATATATATATATATATATATATATATATATAATATATATATATATATAATATATATATATATATATAACATATTATATATGTATATATATAAAATATATATACATATATATATATATATATATATATATATATATATATATATATATATATATATATATATATATATATATATATATATATATATATATATATATATATATGAAGGCAGGAGCAGACACTCTGACAGTAGACATAATGGAGCTATGGAAAAGCATTCAGTCTTCTATCCATTTATTAAAATGCCGACGTTTCGTATCGCTTGATACATCTTCCAGGCTGAAATAGCGATTTTAACCGCCAATATGGTGTAAATAAGTATGTAATGTGTATACATCTTATCTTTTCTACGCAAATACTGTTTATTTTAATCGCTATTTCACCCTGGAAGACGTTTCGAGCGATACGAAACGTCGGCATTTTAATAAATGGATAGAAAACAGAATGCTTTCCCATAGCTCCATTATGTCTATATATATATATATATATATATATATATATATATATATATATATATATATATATATATATATATATATATATATCACCTAAGGTCTGAAGGGAGATTTTCGAAAGTCCACATGAAGGTCTCTCTCTCTCTCTCTCTCTCTCCTCTCTCTCTCTCTCTCTCTCTCTCTCTCTCTCTCTCTTATCCATGATCAAAAAATTCCAGCTGAAAGTCTCCTTCTCTGTCTCCCTAAAATAGACAGTCCAAAATCCCTAGAACAAGGATATCTGAGACATCCCTTGTAGGATTTCGGTCAGCGCGAAAAAGAGAGATTCTCCTAATGCACCATTACAGTCTTCTTCTGGAAGCCATTATTGCTAAACGATGCTCAGTTGACTGCTTAGATAATCCAAGAATAGCTTTAGTTACAGGGTACATATTTGATCAATACACTGATGTTGAAACGTAGTTAATAAATTTTAGTCGATGAATATATTGATGACTGGAAACGTGTTTTATAACGTCAGCCGATAAATATATTGATAACTGGAAAATTCCCCTTTTTAACGTCAGTGGATAAATATATTGAGAATTGGAAACTTCCATTTTGAAAGTCAGTCGATAAATGTATTGAGAACCGGAAACTTCCATTTTGAAAGTCGGTCGATAAAGATATCGATAATTAGAAACATCCTTTTTACTTCATTTTTGAAAGTCAGTCGATAAATATATTGATATTTATAAACTCTTTTTAAGCGTCAGTCGATAAATATATTGATAAGTATAAACTCCGTTTTTAAGCGTCAGTCGATAAATGTATTGATATTTACAAACTCCCTTGTTAAGCGTCAGTCGATAAATGTATTGATACTTATAAACTCTGTTTTTAAACTCAGTCGATAAGTATATTGATATTTATAAACTCCCTTTTTAAGCGTCAGTCGATAAATGTATTGATATTCATAAACTCCCTTTTTAGGTGTCAGTCGATAAATATTGATAACTTTATAAACTCCCTTTTAACGTCTAGTCGATAAATGTGTTGATAACTGCAAACTTATAACCGTCTCTACTGCCTGCTAGAGAAACATTTTGTCGTAATGGGCTATTTTTGTATGCATAAGTTAATATACCTGTATAGTAAGAACAAAAAGGCTTATGCTAGACTGCATTAGATACCGTTGAAATTGTTTTTGGAAACGAAATGAAAACTAGACGTGAAGGTTCATGACCTTGAAATATATTCATTTTTGTGTTCCACTTCTAAAGGAAGAATCAGTTTCATTTGAGTATCGTAAGCCAAACGACACGCTTTGATCTACAGTCTAATTACAAATTTTTGTAAGGTGATTAAAAAAGTAGAGATCTTGGATTATGGCGTGATTATATATATATATATATATATATATATATATATATATATATATATATATATATATATTATATATTATATATATATATATACATATTTTATATATATATGTGTTTATATATATACACACACACACACATTTCCATATATATATAATCATGTTTTATAAATAAATAATATGTAATATATATATATTTTTGATTACTACTAAATCCATTAAACAAGAATCATGTTTTAAATAAATAATATGTAACCAAGAATAATCCATTAAAACAATTTTTTTTTTTTTTTATTAATCGAGCCAGACACTTTTTTTTTTTTTTTTTAATGAAAACAACTTTTGAGACTCTCCATCACCTAGAATTTTACAGACAGAATCTACCTACGTAACAAGATTCTTCCTTTAGCGTAACTAGATTAATTTTTTTTTAAATATTTTCTGAAGTTGGCATCGCCAACCATATTTTGGTGAAGCCAATATGTAGTATTAAATTCTTTATTAATTCCTGTGATCTGATAAGGAGATCCGGGAGTCCCCATGGATGTTTTTTATGTCTGCTCTAATCCTTAGTTCGGATTCCACATTAATCAATAAGTGGTCGAGTTCTTTGAACCAGCTGCGCAAAATCTTCATACGCCTCATTGCAGTTCCGATGTAGAGTAAACGGTTGCTGCGCAGTTATCTCATTCTACCAAGTAAGCTCTGGAATTCACTACATCCTTTTTTTTTTACTGAGTTTTGGAATCTTCCAACTTTCATCGAGTAATCCTGTGTCTTCGCTAAGGGCCAAGTCCCTTTCCACTTCATGTCCCTTGATTTTTCACAGGCAATGAGTTTTTTTTTTTTTTTTTTTTTTTTTTTTACATCGGCCTCTGTAGGAAACATAATGACTTTTAATGTTAGATCATGCATTTCGTTTGATATTGTTTTGTGTCGTCATATTAATCAATCCTGATCAGTCCAGTCATATAGATTACTCTCAACAAAAGCATTCGTTGCAGATCGGCAAACAAGCAAAGTACTACAGTAAAACAGATTTCCAGACAGTGACTCCATATCCGAAACTACTGGAAGCGAGATCAGATATCCAGATAATTATTCCATTTCTTCGGCGGGGAAAAAAATAGAGTTCCATATCATAATTCAATTTTCATAGATGTTGACAGAGATCAGATCACCTGATCATGTCTACCACTTCTTAAATTAGTCCTGGATATCAGATTTCCAGATAATGATTCCATATCATTGATTACTGGCATAGATCAAATATTCAGTTCATTACTCTGTCCCTTTACGTAATGAAATAGTTCAGATTTCGACATCTTGATTCCATCTCCTGAAGGGCTGGAAGAGATTAGCTTCCCATACCGTGATTCTAATTCGGGAAGCAGCGGAATGGATCAAATCTCTAAAAATACTGGAAGAAATTCGGTTTCCAGATCATGATTCCATTCCTCAAAGTATACTAGTACGACATCAGACATCCAGAACATGATGCGTTTTCTCGTAACGCTGGAAAACATCAATTTTCCAGGCCATAATTCAGCTTCCTGAAGTACTGGAAGAGACCAGATTTTCAGACCACGATGTCAATTCCTCAAATGCTGGAAAAACATCAGATGTCCAGAACATGATGCGTTTTCCCGTAACGCTGGAAAACATAAATTTTCCAGGCCATAATTCAACTCCTGAAGCACTGGAAGAGACCAGATTTTCAAACACGACGTCAATTCCTCAAATACTGGAAAACCATCAAATGTCCAGAACATGATGCATTTTCCCATAACACAGGAAAAGGTCAATTTTCCAGGCCATAATTCAATTTCCTGAGGTACTGGAAGAGACCAGATTTTCAGACCACGACGTCAATTCCTCAAATACTGGAAAAACATCAAATATCCAGTACATGATGCATTTTCCCATAACACTGGAAAAGGTCAATTTTCCAGGCCATAATTCAATTTCCTGAGGCACTGGAAGAGACCAGATTTTCAGACCACGATGTCAGTTCCTCAAATACTTGAAAAACTTCAAACATACTGAACTTGAGGCGTTTCCCATAACACTGGAAAAGATCAATTTTCCAGGCCATAATTCAATTTCCTGAGGTACTGGAAGAGACCAGATTTTCAGACCACGACGTCAATTCCTCAAATACTGGAAAAACATCAAATATCCAGGACATGATGCGTTTTCCCATAATACTGGAAAAGATCAATTTTCCAGACCATAATTCAATTTCCTGAGGTCCAAATACTGGAAAAACTTCAAACATCCAGAATTTGAGGCGTTTCCCATAACACTGGAAAAGATAAATTTTCCAGGCCATAATTCAACTTCCTGAAGTACTGGAAGAGACCAGATTTTCAGACCACGACGTCAGTTCCTCAAATACTGGAAAAGCTTCAAATATCCAGAACATGATGCGTTTTCCCATAATACTGGAAAAGATCAATTTTCCAGGCCATAATTCAGTTTCCTGAGGTACTGGAAGAGACCACATTTCCAGACCACGACGTCAGTTCCTCAAATACTGGAAAAACATCAAATATCCAGACTATGACATCATTATTCTATTGCAAGAGGGACCAACCCGCGACACTAGAAATGGGAAGGAGTCTCCCCCCTCCTCCACTTCTCCCTCCCCCCCTCTTAACCTGCTCATCATCCCAGGGGAGGAGATAAAGTTATAAAAGGCCCTTGAGGGGGAGACAAGGAAGCCTTCTCTTTTCGCAACCAGCTCCTTTTTTCGTCTACCACTTGACCACCATCGGCGAGCAAGGGAAGTCGGAGGATGGAAGAGGTCGTCCTTATCGGACCGCCCCTCCGTCGTCGGACTGCCTCGAGGGCCCTCCGATTCCCCGACAGATGTTGGCTTCATGACTGCTGTTTTCGGGATGGGCGTCTCTCTCTCTCTCTCTCTCTCTCTCTCTCTCTCTCTCTCTCTCTCTCTCTCTCTCTCTCTCGAGTTAAGGATGCTTCATGGATGACCGACTTAGTGCAGGTAGCATCTGCCCTCTATTCCAGGCCCTCTGGCAAATGTCGGTTTTCTCATATTTTTCTTCATCTGGAAAATAATTTTTTATAGAATTTATTTCCACGTGGAGATTGTATACCTCTGCCAAATTTACTGGGTATTCATATATTTCTTTTATTCTTCTCTAAGGGAATTGCTTTACCTCAGTAATTTAACTGGGAAGAAATTTACCCCTTCTCTCCAAAACTTTAAGAATATTTGTTGCCCTGAAATATTTTCGAAAATGTCAGTTTTCTCATATTTTACTTCAACTAATATAGCAGAAGAAATTTGGTTAAAATGTTCGGATCGGCAGTAAGTTTTACCGTTCTTTTTTTTTTCAGGAAGCAATCCATGCTTTATTATCAAAACATAAAACATTCTCTGTTCAGAAAGAAGTTTGGGAGCGCTTAATGATTCACCGAGTATTTATGACCATTCTTAGCACTAAAAATGTTGGAAAGTGTCTGTTTTTCGTATAATTTTCATATCTGAGAAGTATTTCTCTGTCCGCTTTTTCAGGAGAAAAATTTTAATCATCAAAGTCAACTATATTATATTGAAAGGTAGCTCAAATATAATGCAAGGAATTTGAGCAGTCATAAATTTTTCTTAATATGCACACATACCTTCTTTAACAAAAGAGGTGAACATGCAAAGCAGGAAAGAAAGGAATATGATTAATATGGATTTTTTTTTCTTAGGCTTACTGGGAAAAAGATAAATTAGTCTATTTGTATTATTCGTTTGCTGTAGCATTTGTTGAAAGACAGACAAAGTCACCTTTTGATAATTTTCTGATCCAGATTATCAATGACACGCATTTGTGAAGTCGGCGATAATAAACAAGTAAAAAATCCGCCGAAGTTTTTTCGGCGCAATCGTCTTTTCTGTACAGTTTATAATGCTGTATGAGCCGGGGACCATGAAAATTTTAGCCCTGGTGGTGGCCTGTCCTATAGCGTTGCCAGACGCACGAACATGGCTCTTTAACCTTAAATAAAATAAAAACTACAGAGGCTAGAGGGCTGCAATTTGTATGTTTGATGATTTAAGGCTGGATGATCAACATACCAATTTCAGCCCTCTAGCCTCGTAGTTTTTAAGATCTGAGGGCGGACAGAAAAAGTGCGGACAGAAAAAAGTACGGACAGAATACAATGCGGACGGACAGACAGAGCCGGCACAACAGTTTTCTTTTACAGAAAACTAAAAACTCAGTGGATGTGAAAAGAAGTCGACATGTGTTCGAATATCAGTCCTGAGTGAAAATCGGTCATTAAGCCTCTCAGTCTTTATTAACTGAAGGCATTGGCCATCGATACTGGCTTACCCAAAGAGAAATTGTCACTTATGACAGTGGATTGGAAAACAAGAATATATGCCGTTTTACGGAAGTCGTTTAAATGACGAATACCTTTTGAAATTGCCTGTTACGTTTTATTATTACTGTTTTTATTATTTTTTTAAGGTGACAGCTGCATCAGCTGCATTCCGTTTATATAGTGTTTGGGCTTCCTTTCTGATCACTGAATTTTTCAGGTTTACTGCGTTCTGCCAGTAACTAACTCGCCGATGTTTGTCATTCTTGGAGAGGAAACCAGTTGAACCTTGGGTGGTTTTATTTCGGATGAGTGCGCTATATCAGGTACAGACTGCCAGCGATGGTAACTGATGGTGTATTCGTCCGAAATAAAACTACCATAGTTTGCAACTGCCTGCCTCTCCTAGAATGACAAACATCCGGGGATTACTGGTAGAATGCAGTAACCCTGAAAAATCAGTGACCAGAAAGATAGAGAAAACTATATAAATTGAATGCGGTTGATGCAACTATCACCTTCAATACTACATACTTGAAACAGGGCCTAATACCTACATTATTATTATTATTATTATTATTATTATTATTATTATTATTATTATTATTATTATTATTATTATTGTTGTTGTTGTTGTTGTTTTCGGAATTCTCTTGACTCGCCGGCTGGCCCTGTTATTTACGAAAGAGTAAAAGGACTGTTGCTAGTTGTTAAGCTTATATTGATATATTTTTTTTCGATTGGCCTTGGGTTTTAAGACTGTTAACCTTAGTCTATATCAAGCCTAATACTACCATATATGACGGTAATATAAGAGAGGGTCGAGACGGTAAGCCCTGACCCCAGGGTCGTTACGTACCGTTCTGAACCTCAGACGAACACTGAAATATTTATACTTTTATGGTTGTCATTGGTCAGAGAGCTGCCGTGCTGAACGATGAAAAGTCTAAATGTGGAGCCTATTACCAGTAGACTATCGTTAACATACTGGCAACAATATATTATGAAAAAATAAATGTTGCTTTATTTCATGTACTCAGATTTTTGCCTCACATACCCAGTAGATTCATCTAAAAAAAATAAAAAAGCAAAAAGAAAAAAAGCGTAATTGGTTAAATGTTTAATTAAAACCGAGAACAGTTGAAAGAAAAACAGGAACTGTTTCATTATGAAAATAAAAAGAGAATCCAAAAAAGGTGTTTATATTCTCAACCGCGGGATCAGAGATAATTCACGAAACATTATTAAATGAGAAAAACTGGAGTTTTAAGTCTACCAGATTTTACTTACTGTAAAGGCCGCGGCATTTGTGAAAGATAAACTTTTACCAGCAGAGTACGAGAGAAGAGTTTCTCTTTTTCATAACATTATGTTCATGGCATTAAAAATAGTTCGGTACATTTTTCTTGGTGTTAATTAATCATTTGAAGAAATGGCGTTAGTTTTGCTGCGCTCACCAAATTTGTAGTGCAACAGATTTCTAATCCTACGTATTTCCGTTTCTACAAGACACCTAAGGTTTGTTTCAAGATTCAGTTACCTTTTACCCTCTAGGGGGTTATTGCCGTCAGTGCACCTCATGCGGAGAACTGTAGGCATTACTTAAGGTTCTTTGCAGCGTCCCTTCGGCACCTAGCTGTAACCATTTTCATTCCTCTTACTGTACCTCCGTTCATATTCTCTTTCTTCCATCTTTACTTTCCACCCTCTCCTAACAATCGTTTCATTTTGCAACTGTGAGGTTTTCCTCATGTTACACCTTTCAGGCCCTTCTCTCAATTTACTCTTCACCGCTGAATGACCTCATAGGTCCCAGTGCTTGGCCTTTGGCCTAAATTCTCTATTCCATTCCATTCCATTCCAGTAACCTTTTATTTTTTTTTTAAATAGGAATGTGTTATATATATATATATATATATATATATATATATATATATATATATATATATATATATATATATATAATGTAGTGTGTGTGTGCGTGTATTGAGGATTTATCAGGCTGAAGACACAAAGAAATATATCATCCCGGAAGCCTTCTCTTAACAGTAATAACAGAGCAGCAAGTTAGTTTCAAAAGTCAGCTAGATGAAAAGATTAAATATCACCTTAATAATTTCTTGAATCAATCTTTTCTCATTACTTATCCGACTTTTTCTCTGTAAATACTAACAGATTAATAATAATAATAATAATAATAATAATAATAATAATAATAATAATAATAATAATAAGAAGAAGAAGAAGAAGAAGAAGAAGAAGAAGAAGAAGAAGTTTTATATATTCGAAAAAAAAGAGTAACTTGTTTGGGCATCATGCTTAAACTTCATAAAAAAACCTAATGAGAGGCCGATGGAACGGGAAACCTGAATCCCTGAACAGCCCGGCGCGTAGATGCAAGGCAAACGAATGGAAAAAAATAAGCGTAAGACGATAACAGTGAGTGGAAGCGGAAAGAGAAGGTTGATTAATTAATTGGTTTAAATAAAGTTAGCCTTATGCCAGCGCACGCCCCTGCCCAGAGGCGGACCACAAGCGTAGTGAAGTGTTAAATCGATTAAAGAGGCCTTGAGTGGACCTCTGGACTCTGGTCACCCAACCGATATCAAGAGGGGGGAAGGAACTTCAGTAAATGAGAAAAAACAAGGGAATGGGTGAGTCACTTTAATAGAAAAAAGGGGGAAGAGACTGAGTCACTGGAAAGAAAAAAGGGGTAAGAGAGTCATTGGAATAAAAACAAGGGAAAGAGTGAGTCACTGGAAAGAAAAAAGGGGAAAGAGTGAGTCACTGGAAAGAAAAAATGGGTAAGAGAGTCATTAAAAAAAAGGGAAAGAGTGAGTCACTGGAAAGAATAAAGGAGAAGGAGTGAGTCATTGAAAAAAGGGGAAAGAGTGAGTCATTGGAAAGAAAAAAGGGGAAAGAGTGAGTAGAGGAAAGAAAAAAAGAGGGAAAGAGTGAGTCATTGGAAAGAAAAAAAGGGAAAGGGTGAGTATAGGAAAGAAAAAAAAGAGGGAAAGAGTGAGTCATTGGAAAGAAAAAAAGGAAAAAAGAAAAAAAAAAGAGGGAAAGAGTGAGTCATTGGAAAGAAAAAAAAAGGGAGTATAGGAAAGAAAAAGAGGGAAAGAGTGAGTCATTGGAAAGAAAAAAGGGAAAGGGTGAGTATAGGAAGGGGAAAGAGAGTCATTGGAAAGAAAAAGGGAAAGGGGAAAAAGAAAAAAAAGAGGGAAAGAGTGAGTCATTGGAAAGAAAAAAGGGGAAAGAGTGAGTCATTGGAAAGAAAAAACGGGGAAGGAAAGAGTCATTGGAAAGAAAAAAATCAGGGGAAAGAGTGAGTCATTGGGAAGAGTGAGGAAAAAGGGGGAAAGAGTCATTGGAAAGAGAAAAGAAGGAGTCACTGGAATAAACAAAAGGGGGAAGGGAGAGTCATTGGAAATAAAAAAAGAGGGAAGGAAGAATCATTGGAAAGAAAGATAACAAGGGAAGAGTGTCTCATTGAAAAGAGGGGAAAAAACGGGAAAATATAAGATTAGAAATATTAGAAGAGCGAAGGAAATTGGAAAGAGCACAAGAACGCGGATCAAACAAATGAATAACTGGACCCGTAGGAGAATGAGGAAATAATCACGAAAATGGGAAAGAAACAATGAAAACGGGAAGAATCATGGAATGTGGGGAAATACTTTATGGGAAACAAGAAATTTGAGTAACTGGAAAACGTAACATAACACGGGAAGATTATTTATTGAAATTCCTCTCCATAATTTTTCACCAGGAATCGAATTTGCTCGAAGTATCGATCAAATTAGGAAAGGAATTATCGGTGGTAAAATCACAGAAAATGTTGAAGAGCTCAAATGAATACTTCAGATCTTTAACCAAAGCGTCGGAGAACATTTTCTTAAACTTAGGCTTTTAAAATATAAACGAAGAAGAGCTTCAAAATGAGAGTAACTGACATTTTAACTTACATTTTATGTCTAGAAGTAGCAAAGGTTGCAGAATGGACAATGTTCATTTCAGGGAAGAAATACTTTAAAGATGAATATCAAGAAGAACAACCACAAGGTTGGAAACACTGTAAAAGGACAGAGATGGAAAACTAACATCGAAAATATAATTAAGAAGCTTTGGAGGTACGACGTGCTATATGGTAAATGGATGCAGACATGTCTAGAAAGTTTATACTGGATTTAATTCACTCGTGTTTATGGAGTATGAACAAGACTGATTATATATATATATATATATATATATATATATATATATATATATATATATATATATATATATATATATATATATATATATATATATATATATATATATATATATATATATATATATATATATAAAGAAATTTGAATTGCAGTCATTCAGAAAACGGCAGAATAAACCAAACTGTTATGTCACCCATTCTCCTGTTGCTATCACATGAAATCTTTATTGCTTACTATTATGCCTCCTCTCAATCACTGTATTCTCTCTCTCTCTCTCTCTCTCTCTCTCTCTCTCTCTCTCTCTCTCTCTCTCTCAAGATTATTCATTATTTGGTAATTTCCTTTTCTGTCTTGGATTAACTTTCCTGTTGAGATTCTTCGACTGGTTCCATTCTGCTTTTCCAACTAGGGTAGCCACTTGGCTTGTAGTAGAAGTAATAATAATAATAATAATAATAATAATAATAATAATAATAATAATAATATTTAGAGAAATCTTTGATATATCCTGCTCCCCTTCGATGTTCTTTAAGAGCATAAATCATGAACCCGGACTTGTAATTTCCGTACTCTCCGCATTCATGTCTCCTGAGACAGTAATTACCAGGGAATTCTCCTTTCTTTTAATATTTTCTCCTTTTTTTTTCCTTTCTTTTTATACTTTCTTCTCCTCCCCAACGTCATAGCGGATTTTTCCTCTTGAATGGGGATTATGGACCGTCAAAAAGGCCATCTTACGACGATGGTATAAATATTATGACGATTGGAATGCTGTTCATGGAAACTTCTAAGAAATGGAGGAATTAACTATTCGTGTCTATACCACTCCAACAAGTCCCAAGTGAAGAAAAGCTGAATATTTATTTAACAAGATTTAACTGTGTGTGTGTGTGTGTGTGTAGTAGGATGCTTTCGTGAAAAATTTAAGGAAATGAATGAAAAGTACGCTAAAGGCCACACCAGTCCTTCGGGTCCTAAAAGTTTAATTTCGAGCCCCACCCTCCTCTCTCTCTCTCTCTCTCTCTCTCTCTCTCTCTCTCTCTCCTCTATTCAATGACTTTTTCTCTCTTTGTTTATTTTAGTTTTATACTTAGCGTCACATTCCCCACTCTCTCTCTCTCTCTCTCTCTCTCTCTCTCTCTCTCTCTCTCTCTCTCTCTCTCTCTCTGTTCTCTAGTTCCTTTAACTCGTGACAGATTCTTCCACTGACCCTTTTGCTCACATGAAAGATAGGTCTAATTTCCGAATCATGAAAGACAAACCTCGGAAGTGAAGGGCCTTCCATTTCCAATTGGTGTTCCATCACTCGAAACCTTCCTTGCTTTGAGCATTTTCTCGCCGGGGGAGAATCCCTTTGCTCTTGTCGAAGACTTTGCATTCGATATTTATGGCAAAATAAAAAATAAAATCGTGTTAGCTTAATGAATGGCGTTAGGGATCTATGAAAGGCGCGGAAGGAAAATGCGAAGCGTTGTCAAAAACTCGCAAGATCTAGAGTGACGGAAGTTCAATCTCGCTTTTTTTTTCTCGACTCTCTCGCTCTTACAGTGTATTTAAGAACTTTCAAATTACTGTTCAGAGAAATATTCGTCCTCTTTGCTTCCTTTTAATGTGCTTTAGATCAAAAGTCTTCGTGATGGATTTTTTATTTCCATAGTCTCTGGTGACAGTGCTTATCAGGACATCCCGGTTTTTTAATTTTATTTTTTTCTTATATATGTCCCTTTTCCTTGCTTTTCTTTCACTTCTTCCTCCAGCCACCAACCCTGTAGCCGGTCTATTGATGGTAGCCAAAGAGAATATATTCTGCCAATGATCTGAATAATGTTTGTTACTGGTGAACATAAGGACACCAGATTCTACTTGTTATTTTTTAAGAGTTGTTTATGAGAAATTTGTTAGTTTTATAGTTATTGGCAGACTCTCTCTCTCTCTCTCTCTCTCTCTCTCTCTCTCTCTCTCTCTCTCTCTCACTTCCTTTATTTAGTGACAGATTCTTCCAGTGGCCCTTTTGCCAGCATGAAAGGCCAGCGGTAATTTACGAGTCATGAAAGACAAACTGTGGAAGCCAAGGGTCTATACCGCTCCGCATTTGTATTCCATCACTCAAAACCCTCCTCGCTTTGAACCTTTCTCGCTAAGAGAATCTCTTCGCTCTTTTTCCCCCTCCCCTCCCCCTCCCCTCCTCGTTCGAGCACCGAACGCTTTTTGGATTCGATATTTATCTCGCATACAAAAGATCGCGAGAGCGTCATGAATTGAGTTACGAATCTCTGAAAGGCGTAAGTGGAAAATACGACCGTTTTTGTTTATTGCGAGAACTGAGGTGACAAGTTTCTGTCTCTCTCTCTCTCTCTCTCTCTCTCTCTCTCTCTCTCTCTCTCTCTCTCTCTCTCTCTCTCTCTCTCCTCTCTGTTGTTTAGTGACATTTTCTCTCTCTCTCTCTCTCTCTCTCTCTCTCTCTCTCTCTCTCTCTCTCTCTCTCTCAGTCTTTTATTCAGTCTCTCTCTCTCTCTCTCTCTCTCTCTCTCTCTCTCTCTCTCTCTCTCTCTCTCTCGTTAATCTTTTATTTAGTGACATTCTCTCTCTCTCTCTCTCTCTCTTCTCTCTCTCTCTCTCTCTCTCTCTCTCTCTCTCTCTCTTAGTCTTTTACTCAGTGACATTCTCTCTCTCTCTCCATGAAATGTGTTAAAATGGCTCAGAAAGTAATGAAGGAGAAAAATTCTGTCTATCTATTCTGTTATTCAATGACTTCTCAAATTTAGTACTTCAACATTGTTTTAAATTAGCGGACATCTTCAGAATCTGTGACAATATGCTCATTTACTTGTTGTAAGGAAAGACATTCCTGTGTTATGTCAGGGAGTGTCATCTTGTCATTCCTGTGAAAACGAAATAACCAACCTCTGCCATTACATAACTAGACGATGGTTGTTTAATTACTTCTCGAAGTTGGAGTTTGTAAGGTATACTAAGCATTAATGAAATGACAATGGTCATTACCGTTTAGCTCGCAAATGAGAAACATCATTCCTCCAAAATCGAATTATCCACCTTGTCATTGTTATTCTTATTATTATTATTATTATTATTATTATTATTATTATTATTATTATTATTATTATTATTATTATTATTATTATTATTATCTACTTACGTGAGTTTCAGTGTTAATTTTCCTTTACGACTTATGACTCCCATCCGTTCAACTTGAATGATTTGCAACGTAAACAAAGGAACGTTTGTCAGGTAGAAAAGTTTATTGCAAAGATATATATCTTTGCAATTCAACTGAGGGTAATTACAACGCATAAAGACCACTTGTGGGAGGTCCTACCTTCTCTCTCCGCATCATGTTTTTTGCCTGTTATTCTACTTAATTTATTCCTGCTTCTTTCACTTCTCGGTTATTCTGAACCTTTTGCATCATCCCTTATTTGCTCTTTCTTCTTCGGCTCGTATTTCGTGGTTGGTGCCAGTGGCCGTCGTTGTTGTAACGCTAGATAACTTACAATCAATCAAGCAGTCACTTTCCTCGCCTGCCTAGTATTTCATTTGCTGGTAATGCAAGTAACTTCCTCACTTCCAAGGAAACATTTCCCTTGTTTCAGTGAACCTGAAGAGGAATACTGTAGGTTTTTACTTTCAGAAATGTTAAACTGGGTGTTTTTCATAACTCGCCCACCATATATCCTATATTATTCAGTTTTTACCAAATCGAGAATGCGTTAGAGGAACGCCTACACGAGAAGAAAAGCCAAAACTACGAATAAGATGGGGAATATCAGTAGGCCAGATGATTGATGACTGATTATAGAATCGTCACCAACAATGTCATATCGAACTGGTCCGCTGGTGTGGTCCCTAGTGTCGCGACATGCCGCTCGGATGTCGCGAGTTCGCGCCTCCCCCAGAGCGATGAAAAAAATCACTGGTGCCGTATCATGATCAGTTACTGCCGTAGTTACGGTCTGCGGTGGGAAGTTGAAACCAACATTCTTTGGGAGCTTGAATTTCAAGTCAGTGCCCCCTTTCGTGTGCTTTTGCCGTGTGAATAGGTCTAATCTACCGAAATATAATAATAATAATAACTCGTGTTGCAGTTTTCGACACATGATACTGAAGGAGCCACCGAAAGAGAAAATGAAGGCCTCTACTTTACTCTGATCAAGAGTTCTGCTTAGTATGCAAGTAGAATAAATAAACAAATATGCAAATTAGCTTCCACTGAACTGCAGTTGTGTTTAGCTTTCTACGAAAAGGAAATTAATTTATTCCGAATCCGGAGGGAGGAAATACCCCGAGACGATGGAGTAGGGTAGCAAATCTTCAACTGGAAGAAGAAGAAGAAGAAAAAGAAGAAGAAGAAGGAGGAGAAAATAGACATGAAAGACGTTGCTATGAAATATCTAGTTCAGCAATGTCGACTTAATAATTTAGGAGAAAATTATTCATGATTATAGAAATAGGAGAAGCTAGCAATGGTTAATTTTACACATTTGTCATCGGGTTAACATAATGCAGACCTCATTTGAATTTTAACCTTTTGGTTTGGTCCAATTTTCGGCTAATGGTAAAAAAGGTTACCTAATACCAAAGGAAGATCAACCGATGGAGCTAAACTAAAGACCCTCAGTCTAATTTCAAATACCTTTATTGATTCACGGAAGGCCGTTGAAGGCGCTGATTTACTTTTCACAATTGATCGCTATATTCAGCGGTAATAATTTCAGCGATGCGCTTTTTATCGACATGATCCATTGAGCAAAGAAAACGTTTTAAGAAAATTGGAAAAGAATATGCAATCAAGATAATCCAATCCCCTAAATATATACTTTTGCGTCTTTGTTCCTTTATGTATGTTTTGTGAATATTTGATCTATGAAAAGTATAAACGGAATTGATATTCAATGAAGGGAGGTTTGTAGTTTTTGTGAATAACTTTCCGTCTAACGTAAATGATAGTTATATATCTTTATTTTTTTTCGTATACCGACACCTGCCACTTACCGGTGTTAGCACAGGTAATATCTTCGGGTTGATTTGCATAACTCGAATCTAACAAGACGGAAACCATCCCTTTCAAAACCAAATTTTCTCCTCTTGCCATTTATAGTTGAATGAGATTTGTCCCCGCCAGTTGATTTTAATAATTTGCTTAACGTTTGTGGAGTTAACATGTAATCGGATTAGGTGTTATCTTAAAATGGATCTAACACCCACCCACAGGTAATCGTATATACAACAAAGAAAGCAAAAAAATGTATGAAAAATGTTTCCATCGGATCAGTCTGTCGTAACCACACACACACATCATCATCATCATCATCATCGCCCGTAAGAAAACAAACGCAAAACGAAGAAAAAGAGAGAGAGAGAGGGGCGGGGAGCAAAAACGGAGGATCATGAAGCCACATACTTCCCGATCAGTTAGCCAAACTTTTCCATTTACCTTACCAGCTACTTTCTCCTCTCTCTCTCTCTCTCTCTCTCTCTCTCTCTCTCTCTCTCTCTCTCTCTCTCTCTCTCTCTCTCTCTCTCTCAACTCACACAACAACTATTTCGTATTCGTCACGCTCCGAAGTCCATTTAGTTTTTTCGTCTGTTTGGGCGTAATTTATTGCCATACTCTCGTTTCCTATTTACTTTTCTCCTGCGTTATTTTCTGTTGCAGCCTCCTTCCTCCTCCCCTCCTCATTATCTTTATTGAAGAGGCGGCGCCTCGGGTTTTTCATCTCCGGCAATTTCGCATCACCTGTGGGTCCCAGCTTCCCTCCTCGAAGGATGCCTGCGGGCTGACAGCTGAATCCTTCTGGCAGGAATTATAACACCTGTCGTCCTCCAGGAATAAGGGATGGAGATGATGGGAGGGAGTGTGTTGGAAAATACCGAGGGGGGGTGAGAAGGATGGCGACGAATGGGAAAGGAGGTGGGGAAAGGAATGAGGGGTATGGAGGAGAAGGAATTGGAAAAGGGGCGTGACTGTAGTGAAGAGTACTGAATGAATAATGTTGGAAAAGGTGTGAGAAAAATACATGTAGAAAGATTAGCTAAGACAATGTGGAAATGAAAGGGCAAATAATAACAAGCAATATGACATAGTCACTAGTACTGTCATAAATAAAT
>NC_089789.1:36448605-36453605 GCF_040412425.1 Macrobrachium rosenbergii
CTTTTCACAGATATAAAACTGAGTTAACAAACTTAGTGCTTCATTCATTCAGCCTTCATCTCACCAGTCTTGTTAGTTCTATCACTCTATTTTCAGTAGCTGTCGTATCACCTAGCTTCCTTCCCTGAAAAAAAAAAAAATGTTATCAAATATTTCCTCTTACATGTTCTACCCGCACGTTCAGAACCCTAGCTGTGAATATTATATTAGTATTGCAGCAGTAAGTTAGGGTATAATGTTGCAGTTTAAAAAACACCGTTGCTTTAATTTCCGTCTCTGTTCAAAGGGTCATGGCATTTGGTAAGGTCAGGTCAGATATGAGTGGACAATGAGGAAGCCAAATATAAATATCTTGGAAATACAATACGGTTCATTTTAACGTAAAGGAAAATCTAAAGAATAAAGAAATATAAATTAAAAAAATGTTTCAAATTCAACGCATCTAGGACATTATTGCGAAGAGAAATGAGCTACAGGAAATTGTAGCCAAGATGATTTAGTTATTTTGATGTACTTTGAATGTAATGCCAGAAATGAGGTCAAGGCCTGACATAATACATTTCTGTATGCACTAGATTTTTGATGTTGAGTAACATACCAAATAATTTCATAGTTATGTAATCAGCGCAAACGAAGAGTAAGAAAAAGAACATAATGTCCATTTCTAAAAGTGAGCATAAAGTGGAAAATGAAGAGAAATACTAAGATGTTATACCAGTTTATAAATTCAGCTTCATTCACAATTTTTGCCATCTAACTTTCAATTTTCCAGTACAGATTTACATTTGCATATGATTGCTAGTAATATCTTTTGGAATTCTGGCCTCATTGTAGCCTGTTGCCTCTTGGAGTAGAATACTTAGCTGTGATGTAAGTTTCATTAAAGGCTGGTTTTATTGAACTATTTTATTTATCTGAAATTAGTTTTATTTATTATCCGACCTTGTGGCTGGAATTGGTGGGGAGTTGTTTCGCTCTGGCTGACATAGAGAAATAGTAACTCTCAAACAGTAATGTTAGCGTTCATAATTACAATATTAGGGTTAATTGTAGGACCTATAACTTCAGGTTATTGCACTCTTATCCTTTCTTACTCAACTGGCTTTGCTGCTTTTCATAACTTATTCCGTTTGCACCAGATCGCTAAGGATTATTGAATGTTTTTCTTTTTCAAGCAGCTATTTTTTTTTTTTTATTACGAAGCATTAAACCCTACGCCCTCCTCTTTTATCTAGTCTTAGGCCCGGCTCTTGTATAGATTTACATCATAGCAGAATTCTTTCACCTTCTACATAAAAACGCAACGGCATTATTTACCACACTTGCCCGGCAAAGTCTTTCGCCACCTTCAGATGAAAGGCTCCCGATGCGTGGTCAGTCCAAACTTTGCCTCTCTCTCTCTCTCTCTCTCTCTCTCTCTCTCTCTCTCTCTCTCTCTCTCTCTCTCTCACATGTTTGTGAGGTGAATTCCCGTCTTCGGAGCCGCCAAAGAATTTTTAATAACTCTCGAAAGGAATCGTGTCTGGTTTGTTTTTGCCGTCCGAAATTTCTTGGCCCACCCCGGAAGAATTCCCAAGGTTTTTCCACGGGACGCTGTCAGTGGAGCTTTAGATGAACGATTCGCGTCATCGGTTTTGATGTCGTTACGATGAAAACTATTGTAAATGAGGTTCTGCTCGTGACATCGCTGTTATTCCAGGATCACGCTGATCAGATGACGTGTTGCTGCTGTGATGCTGGACCAGTCGTATTACGTCTATAAATGAACTTGCTGGCTGACGATAGTAAGCTTGAAGTATTTATGAAATATCTGATGACGTGAGTTATTATTATTATTATTATTATTATTATTATTATTATTATTGTTGTGGTGCAGAAATGCACAAAAACGTCAGTGTGAATGTAAGGAGAATCGAGTAGGTTCTCAAAGCTGTCGTTATATATATATATATATATATATATATATATATATATATATATATATATATATATATATATATATATATATATATATATATATATATATATATATATATATATATATATGCACTGACATTATTGTGAACTTCTTCAGCATTTTGGTGACTTGTGCTGTCATTATTATTATTATTATTATTATTATTATTATTATTATTATTATTATTATTATTATTATTATTATTATTATTATTATTATTCAGGACATCAACACACTCCCCAAGTAAATACAAACTAAACAAATATATCGTAACTTTCTGTAACGTAGAGGCCAATGCCATGGGTCTACCTATATCCAGGCTCTAAAAAAAATGTGGAGAAGAATAATGACAAAACTTAATACTTAAACTTGAAATAGGAAATAAATCCGCTTCTTAAACAGAGGAAAATTATAAAAAAACTGGAAAAGAGAAGCAGAAAGAAAATTCAAGAGCTTGATATTTACCGGTAGGAAACAAAAACAAAGCAAAAAATTTACCGAAGTTTCTTCGGAGCAATCGGGTTTTCTGTACAGCGTATAATCAAGGTCACCGAAAATAGATCTATCTTTTGGTGGTCTCGGTATAATGCTGTATGAGCCGCGGCCTATGAAACTTTAACCACGGCCCGGTGGTGGCCTGGCCCAAATCGTTGCCAGATGCACGATTATGGCTAACTTTAACCTTAAATGAAATAAAAACTACTGAGGTTAGAGAGCTGCAATTTGGTTTGATTGATGACTGCAGGGTGGATGATCAACATACCAATTGCAGCCCTCTAGCCTTAGTAGTTTTTACAGACAGCTAAAAGGTGGTTCAGCTAGGGGCCGAATGGCAGATGTAAACAACCTTTAGTATTGCCTACAGTGCACCACGTGAGATGCACTGACGGCGCTAACCCCCTATGGGGACTAGTATGATATTAGATAAATTGTTATAAGTTATATGGGGTGATAAGTGCAATAATTACAGAAGCTGCATTTTAAGATGTCGAATTTACCATCGCCCTCAAAACTAACTTCAGCTTATTTCATGAATCTCTCATAAGATTCACGAAATAAGACGAATACCTGAAATGTTTCTAGAGAGATTATTCCTTTATTGCGTTCTCCGGGCTGAGCCTCGTTTACATTGCGTCCTGATACCACTGAAACTTATTTTAGGTTTTAATCTTTTTCATACGATCTCAAACTGGCTCAGCTGTCAAAACTTCTTAACCAGCAAATAGTCTTGCGCTCCTTTGATCTTGACATGTCCTCGTTAATATGTTTTTTGGCTTTAGCTTCTGTTTCTAAAAAAATAAATCAATCAGTCAATCAATGAATAATTTTATTATATAAATTTATTAAAAACATTTTAGCTTCTGTTTCTAAAAAAACAATAAATAAATAAATTTATTAAATAAATTTTATTAACAACATGGACATGGGAAAGACGAACTTTTAATTGGTCTTCGAATGAATTTTGCTCCCCTCATCTCAGTCATGGCTGGTAGACATTAAAAGCGCAATATAATCTTATTTCTAAAACTATTGCTCTTGTGGAAAACTGAGAAAAGGTGTCTAGCTATAATCTACTTATTCAAAAAAAAAATTTAAGACAATTGATGCAGTATAAGAACACGGATCATTTGTCAATGCTAACCCTCTGAAATATGTTTGGTAAGAATTTACTGAACATTCTCAAGAAAATGGAGTTGTTATCCTAAGATGAAATGGAAAACTAGTATATTTTCATTAAGATTCGTGAGGTAAACTTGTAAAGCATTGCGTTATTCTCTGAAACGAAATAAAAAATAATAATTCTGGCTAGTTTTAATCATACTTATGGTAATTTTATGAAATATCTTATTCCCCTTTCAACATCGTGTATATTTCAAAATATAGGATAGAGTAATCGCGATAATGTGTTGGAGATTTATTTAGTTGAAAAAAATTCTGTGCCGATATGATTCACCGAGTGAAATCATCACAATCTCACGGTATTGGAAGCTTACGAAATTGTTAAAAGGAATCGATCCTAATAAATAAACATTACAATGGAAGAGCTGACAAGACTTAACACAACAGAAATGTAACTACGCAGGTCGTATATCCCGTAATTAATTTTTTTTAAAAACCCACGGAATGTTGCAAATGTTCATCAATCACACCCGGATGCTGCAATACAGAGCACTGGCTAAAAGATCCGGCGTCCCTGATCTCGTGTGTCGGGTACTTCTATCTCGCTGATATGAGTTAATGGATTTCTGAACGAAGGTTCCACTTCTAAAAGATTAAATTGCTCGTTGTTATTTTAACGTTGTGCTGTGCCTAAGTTATTTTTTTTTTATTAGCTTCATGTTAGTATCGGGCGTTTGTAAGTATGGTATATCCGTTAGTCCATAGGTTATTAAAAGGCTTGCCATTCTTACTTCGTTTCGAACCAAGCTGCCGTAATATTCCATAAGAATAATTTTAAACTTGCCTTACATTAAGAATTTCTTGTCCCTTCATACATCATATATATATATATATATATATATATATATATATATATATACACATAAATATAAATTATATACACACACACACACACATATATATATATATATATATATATATATATATATATATATATATATATATATATTTTTTTTTTTTTTATTGTTTAGAGCCAACAGAAATGGAATAAAAAGAAATTAAATACTAAACTTCTTTTAGTGTTATTTAGACATTTTATGGAATTGTAAATCGAAAATGTATTTAAATAACACGGAAGTGTATGTATGTATATATATATCATATTGATTTATTCCATTCCATAACATTGTCGTATGTTATATATATATAGGGTACGTATATATATATATATATATATATATATATATATATATATATATATATATATATATATATATATATATATATATATATATATATATATGTGTGTGTGTGTGTGTTTGTATGCATGCAAGTATGTATGAGAGTCATATGTATTAATTTCATCAACAGAAAAACCGCAGGAAGAAATTTTGGTTGACGTATCTTGCATTCCATGGCCCAC
>NC_089789.1:36458605-36501105 GCF_040412425.1 Macrobrachium rosenbergii
TGTAATCTTTCCAAAGAAGAAGAATGGGGACAAAAAAAAAAAAAACCCTAAGTCGACTTCTGCAGCCTCACTTCTGCAGTCCTCAAACGAAGAAGAAGGAAATGAAGAATACGACGCCATTAATTTTTTTTTTCTTCTTTTATCAGCCCCGAATAAGAACTATATTCTTTCAGGCCTTATATGAAAATTGCTGAGCCACTGAGGGCACATTCGCCCAGAATTAACCACTTCCTCGCAGGCATTATGGGACCTCCGAGATTGCAATCGTATGGCAAGTAGTTCTTCGCAATAACTCTATATAAGAAAACTGGTTCTGTCAGCGTGAGAGGAGTAGTTGCAAAAAGGATTCGAGTCGGTTATATTACTCTTTTTCTTCCTCCTATGTCTTGCTGGCACTGAGAATGGTCATTTATTCATATCTTTATCTATTTATTTATTATTTTCTTTATTACTCTTTTCTTTTGCAATGACTGATCTCTCCTTTCTGTAACGTCTTTCCATCGAACACAATATTCTTGAGAAGCTTGAATTTCAAGTCAGTGGCCTCGTGGGCTTGTTCCATATGAATAGGTGTTTATCCGCCGAATAATAATGGTAATAAAATATTAATAATCCCAATAACAGTTATTTTTTATTATTCTAATTGTTAAAATAATTATCATTACTTTTGGAAGTGTCTAAACTCTTTTTTTATTACAAAAAGACTAGAGAGTCATTTTTCCGGTACGAAAACTTACTCAGACTGAAATTCCTGTCATATGAATTTGAATTGCTGTTGAAGCTTTTGATTTACGTATTATTGTTATTATTATCGCTACAGAAAATGCTTGACGTTCACCTAAATTCTCATCTCATCTCTCGAGAACACCTGGCTTTATTGTTATTTTTGTTATTATTGAGGACCATAAAGGATTTGCCGGCAGCGTCTTCAAAGCAATCTTGTAATGGCGTCTTCTATTCATATGTACAATATGGCATTTACATCAAATTGCATTATGTCATGCTGATGTAATAAGTGTGCCGCCGCAGCACAGATAGTTGAAGTACATTATTATTATTATTATTATTATTATTATTATTATTATTATTATTATTATTATTATTTGAATACCTAAACTTCTGTTTATTCATGCAAACGGAGTGAGACTGTTAACCTATAAAGTGAGCTCTCGTAGCCCAGGTTCCACACTGTAAAAGTTAAAAAAGAAGAAGGGAAGAAAGAGAATATACCATATTACAAATAGAATAAGTAACGTACAGCGTCTAAAAAACCTCCTTCAAGGCCGAGCAGTGCTATCCCTAAAAAGGTTTCTTCTTCCGACATTCACATTCCTATCTCTCCCAAAATCGAATCACTTGTAAAATTGTCGTAAAAATCTAAATAAACCATAAGCATGCCCACCTAACGAAGGTTACAAATACGAATTACCAATGCGTAAACATATTCACACACAAACTGTAATATGTCTTAACAATAAACACCCATTTTTTTTCGGTGATGATTTACCCGTAAACCTAATTTAAGTTCTCTCTCTCTCTCTCTCTCTCTCTCTCTCTCTCTCTCTGAGATTGTTTTACAGTTAGAACCTCAAAAGTTCAAGAGAAGATGCAGTTCTTTTACTTTTAATAATTTGTTTACATTTGAGGCTATCAGTCGAGAAACATGCCAAGCGCCATCCTGGGTCAAAGTATTTTTTAATTTAATTTATTATATTTTAAAAATGGCATTTGGCATGTTTCTCGACTGAAAAGCTCATTTTATCTGTCTATTTTATTAATTTATTCATTTATCATTTTTCATAATAACTGATCTCTTCTTTCTGCAATTTCTTCCAAATGGACCCCATGTTCTTTGGAAGCTTGAATTTCAAGTCAATAATAATAATAATAAATTCATATATTACAAAGGAACTTCCTTTCCCATCATCTTTTTTGAATGAAATAGATTATAAAATCTAGGCCAAAGGCCAAGCGATGGGACCTGTGAGGACATTCAACGAGGAAAGAAGATTTTGAAGGTCTAACAGGAGGAAAACCTTCGAGTCGCACTACGACAACATTGTTAGGAGACGGTGGAAAGTAAGATGGAAGAAAGCGAATATGAACGGAGGTAGAGTAAAAGAAATGAAAGGGGTTGTGGATAGAGACCGAAGGGACGCTCCAACGAACCTCAGGTAATGCCTACAGTTGCGCTGCCTGAGGTGCACTGACGCCACTAACCTCCTAAAGGGTTCCGTCTATTTCATCTTTTTCGTCATTCCGTTCCGTTTATTTTCATTCCGTTTATTTTCATTCTCCATCTGCTTCTTCTTCTGCCTTCCGGATATGTCTGACTTTCTCTGGTCCTCTTGGCCGCCTCTTCTTGACCACTTCGTTTCCCAGGCCTTCTGTTATTCTCGAGAATATCGGAACGGCGCGAATAGAACTTTTTTTGTGCTTGATATCTCTGAGAGAAAAGGTTCTGCGTTACATTACTTTTTGAGTACTTATATCTGTAAGTACAAGAAATTCAAGTGCTATAAAAGGACCCAGTCATCATTCAAATTATGTTTTTTTTTATTACCAATGAGGATGTGTAACAACAATAATATTATGTTTAGTCCACTTTTCAGTATATGTGTGTATATGTATATATATATATATAGATATTATATATATATATATATATATATATATATATATATATATATATATATATATATATATAAAATGACGCTCATACTACATAGTACTTGCAATCTTTTCCCTGCTTCATAATTCATCATGATACCATTTTTTAGTCAGGGTACGCCAAGCCATTAATTACGTCAGCTTTATTTATTTAGCATAAAACTTACAGGGAAGTGAGCAGGTTCGTCCCACTACATTTCAGCTTAATTGCCTTCATGATTTAAACATTTGCTCTGACGTGACGCCAAAGGAAAGATACAATTATCAAAATGTTTTGGACGCCGTGTTTAGTCCCAGTTTGAATGTAGCCTAAAAGGTTCCATCAGCATGATTTATTAGAAAATGAGGTAATATTTATGTACGCGTACACGTATGTATATATATATATATATATATATATATATATATATATATATATATATATATATATATATATATATATATATATATATATCTGAGTAGCATATTCACTGTAATATCACTACACCCCTTTTATCCTTAGTTCAGTTTGTATCTTTTCTCCCAACTGTCAGTAATATCAATAAGAAATTATCTTTGTTAAGAAACTAAGAAATGAAGCTTAAGGTCAAAGACCCTCATAAGGAGTGGAATTTCCAAAATGAATGATAATAAACACTCAAAGACGAATTAAGTATTCAGTGTTGCTTATGTCCCAAGTGAGATGGAATAAATATAATGTTAACATTAAGGCTATTAAGTGTAATTTTGTTCCAGCCGTAATTCTAAGTTGCGCTGAAATGCAACATTTGTTGTGGGATGTTAAGAAGAATATACAAGTGAATTTTTGTAGAGAACTGCGATATCTCAGCAAAATATTCATTCCATAGGAGTTGTAAAGCAAAATTGGGCGGAAATACAACATTTGTTGTGGAATGTTAAGAAGAATATGCAGCTAAATATCTATAGAGAGCAGTTGTACCTCAGCAATGTATTAAGGATATGTTGCAGATTGTACGAAAAATTACATAAGGTACGGGGAATTTTTATTATTTATTTATTTTTTTTTTTTTAGATTTTGTAAACTATTCTGTTAGATTTTTGTAAATGTGCAATTTTTTTGGGGAGATTTTTTTTTTTTTTTTTTCGTCGACCCCTTGAACCGAACCGCAAATGTCTGCAATGGGACCCACGCTGGTAAATGAATGCCGCAATGATTTATGGCGAAATAAATGCGGCTGTCTTAAGTCTGTCTGGGTTGACAGATGTTCCAAATGAAGAATAGCTGCGTCGGGAATAAAGTGACAGGACAAGACAGCGAGAGACGCCCCTTGCTCTTTGAGTATGCCTCGAAACGGAAAAAATAATTGGATAAGGCAAAAAAAAAGAAAAAAAACTGATACGGGAGAAAAGAGAAGTAAGAGTGTCAAAATTGGCATTATTACGAAACAGTTCCACGAGGTTGCTTCTGTGTAATAGGGTGTCTACAGTAACTTGTTGTCAAACTTTATGCTTTGTAAGTAGCCTTATACAGAAGTGAACAAGGCGCTTGCAAAAAGTCGCTGTAGTCATTTGCGGTTTGTTGTACACTGTACAGCATAATTTATTCGCCTTTCTCTAATCATTTAGTTTTTATGGTTAGGACGTGTTTCATCAAACTTTATTCAAATTCATTTCATGGTTAATGATTTACTCTAAATTATTATTTTTTCACATTTCGGTAAGCTTCAAAATTCTTTGAATGACACTCTGTCAAATGATATGATGTAAATTATTGTATTTTTTTCTTTCAGTCAGACTCAAAACTCCTGGAATGACAGATGTCAAAATAGAAACTGCCACAGGGAAAGAGCTCAATTTCAGCAAATAACCTGTAGGCAGCATCGGGGTTTTAAGAGTCCCAACTCGGTTAAAGGTTAAGCCATTTTTTCGTTTACATCCCTTCCATTTGCATTTTTTTTTTCATTTCTGCTGTCCAATTCCTCAGACTCCTCTTACCTGTCATTTACCTCCAGGGCTTTCCCCAGAAGCATCTTTTGTCTTAGAAACTGTTCATTTCTGAGAAATTGTACATTTTGATTTTTGGGTTCACTTTTCTTCGACATTCGTGTGGATGTTGCATATCAGTTTTGTAGATAATGCCATTGTCGTCAGGACGCGCCTCCCAAAACCCCCTACCCCTAAACCCCAATAAAAAGGAAATTAATTATTTTTTGGATAACGTTTTCGACCTTGATAAAACTGTCAAATGTAATGGGTCTTTGGCCATTAGGCATTAGGCCTTGTTTTGTCCGCTAGAAAGAATGTGATCATTCTATGGTATCTTCTTACACCTGATTTTATTTGCCTGGTTGTACCGCAATGTCTTACAAGTAGACCATGTGGCTGAAACTAATTTTAAAAATAGAAAATTTATGTATTTATTTATTTTTTATTATTTTTTTTTTTGCCTCGCTGTGCCTTTTTTATAGGTGTCTTTTGTTGGGGGCAAGGGCGGGGGGGGGCAAGGGCGGTGGGGGAGCAGAGAAAATTTTTACGCCAGGTAATACCTCCTTTGCAAGGTAACCATTTTAGTCTGATTAACCTCTTTCCGCAACCCTTTTTTCACAGAGTATAAATCAACAGTCTTGCATAGATCGTTATTTTTCTGTAGGGTTTCATGGACGCATTTTTCCAGATGTGCAACTGGAAATTATATGAAGTTCAAGAAGCTTATGATGACCCGCCCATGACAGACTCATGCAGACACAAACGCAGAAGCTCAAACAACGTAAGTTAATTAATTCCACGATACAATGGCTTCATTAACTTCGATCACCATAAAAACTCCTAGACTAGTACCTTACTTTCCGAAAGATATTTGTCCTTAGAAATAATTCTACTCCCTTTATTGACTTCATCCTACGTATTACTCCTTTGGGCCTGCCTTCTATCTTTTAGTTTTCTGTAAAAGGAAACTAATGAGATGGCTATTTGTCTGTCCGTCCCCGCACCTTTTCTATCCGCCCTTAGACCTTAAAAACTCCTGAGGCTAGAGGGCTGCAAATTGGTATGTTGATCATCCACCCTCCAATCATCAAACATACCAAATTGCAGCCCTCTAACCTCAATAGTTTTTATTTTATTTAAGGTTACAGTTAGCCATAATCGTGCTTCTAGCAACTATATAGGACAGGCCACCACCGGGCCGTGGCGAAAAGTTTCATTGGCCGCAGCTCATATAGCATTATACCCTGTACAGAAAACTCATTTGCGCCGAAGAAACTTCGGCGGATTTTTTACTTTTTTTTTCATAAATCACCCACGCTAACATAACAAGCAACATACAAGTAAATAACCATAATTTAAATTACCATAATTTGACAATTTTAACTGTTAGAGTCGATCATAACAGCTAATTTAAAAACCGTAAAGAAATTTTACCCACAATTCATACGGGGATTTTCTTGGTGCTTACGCCAAGTCGTCAGACCGCTTCTAAGGCATAATACCAGATCAGAAGACACCGAATTACATAACAAGGATAAGAAAATTACATAAAGATAAGAAAATTTGAGGTTTTAAACGACCTTTAGACCTTTACGGGAAGCGTCCTTATTAGATCAAGTACGTAGGGTGCTCGAGAATGTTCTCAGATGAATGACAATTATGTAGTAGTAGCGAATATTTAGTTTCCATATTTGTCGTACAAAAGGGTTGAAGAAAATTGAGAGGGTCAGTCTGGAATAGTGGGTATGATGTTGCTTTGCGTAACTTCATGTTTCATCGCTTCGTGTCCCGTTGGTCTGGAGAAGTTTTATATGCGTGTGAGGGCAGGCGCGTGTAACTGAGCGGAATTTCTTGGAAAGTTTCAGAAATTTTATGGTGTTCGTATGTAATTGTATGTGTGTGTGTGTATAATGTACAGTCATGTATGTTTACGGAATTAATTCCAAACTTGATAATTAGCAAAGCTAAGGAACGCTTCAGGTTATAAACAGCATATTATCTTTTTACCCTTGAGGTTGCAATCATCCATGTATAGGTAATTAAATAAGGTATATAATATATATATATATATATATATATATATATATATATATATATATATATTATTATATTATATATGTATATATATATATATATGCATATGTATATATATTTAATATCTATATATATACATATGTGTATGCACACACATGTACATGTACATATATTTAAATATCTATATATACATACACACACACATCATCATCACACATATATATATATATATATATATATATATATATATATATATATATATATATATTATTATATATATATATTATATATATCCAGAAGGAGAAAAGAAAATGTTAAGGAAAATAACGAAGAGTCTATTTAAGACGAATGAAGTTATCATCCTTACAGTTACCATCATAATATAATGGGTAAGGCTTCCCTGCAAATCCCTCGATACTTTGAAACGTATCTACAAACAATTTCTTCCAGAGACTTGTTGGTCGAGCACCCCCTTCGGGAAGAGTTACACAACATGTAAAAGTCCCTCACATTTCCTTTTACCTGTCTATTCCTTTTGCTGTGGGAGACAGGCGTCATAGAATATTTATTTCCGCAGGCGTAAGAGAGGCCACCTTTTTTTTTTTTTTTTTTTTTTTTTTTTTTTTTGTATGGCATCGTAAAGGGGAACCCAAAATGGTCAAGCGACAAAGCCAGGTTTTTGTCGCAGACAAATTCTTTTCTTCAAGTACTGCCAAGTATATTAAGAGGGACGAATTTAGTAATTTGATCGCAGGTCATCTGGTGTGTCAGATACTGAGGTCAGTGACGCCTAATGCTCTAGTAAATGTGGCTTACTACAAAAGATATCGTTTGCAAATTCAAAAAGATGTGGGATTAAAAAACAGTCCAGTGCCTGAATGAAGCCCAGACAAGAATAGAACAAGAAAATGATACAGAAAAGATATTGAGAAGTGGGGTTAAATTGTCATTATGTATAGTCTCTGTTCGGTGATAAATTAATATCAAGATTGATATGAGTATAATTTACATAAATTTAAAAGGGCGTCCACACTTGAGTAATGAGTTTTTTTTTGTGAGTACTGAAATATTCCAGTTTTACAAATTAATCAAAATGATTTGTTCTAAAATTTAAATAGTTTCATTTCCACAAGCATTAAATTACCATTGACGCCTATACACTGTCAGTCCGGTAGTATTATGCTGAACATGTTTCCACAAAATAGATTATGGAATATAATTTGTATCTGAAAAATAATCAGTTGTGATATTTATATTTTACTTCGAGTCTGCCAAAAAGTTTTACCTTTTTAGTTACAAAACAATGTTCCACTCATTCGCCATGATATTTTTAGGTTTGTAGTTAACTTGAACAAACATATTTTTGTCATCTATGATAAAATCTGTATATTTCAGAAGAAACAGTAATAATATATGATGATATAAGTATTTTTCAATAAAGCATTTTAACATATACATTCTACATAACAGACTACAGACTCAAATGAACTACAGTGACCTTGATCCCGCCAGAATCAGACATCCCTGGAAGGAACTTGACGTTCTCTCGACTTTTAATTTGGTGATATGAAAGGTTCATCTGATACACAGCGTTTCAGGTAACTTATTTTCCGTCGTGAAAATTAATTTCTGCCGGGAAACTCCTTTGAGCCATTGCTAGCATCCCCGGCAAAACCAGTCATACATAATTTCTGCCAAATGAGCGACTGCACGAAACTTTGCGCGATTCTTTCATCCTCATCTTTCGCAGGCCGTGTCCCTTCATCACTGTAATCGCACATTGTTACTTCAGCACAGCCACACACACACACGTATATATATATATATATATATATATATATATATATATATATATATATATATATATATATATATAAATATATATATATATATATATATATATATATATATATATATATATATATATATATATATATGTGTGTGTGTGTGTGTGTGTGTAATACAAATATATATATATATATATATATATATATATATATATATATATATATATATATATATATATATATATAATATACATGTACGTATATATACACATATATATATATACAGTATATGTATGTGTGTTTGGGTATGTGTATGTGTGTGTACGTGTCTGTGTTTTGATAGCAGATCTTGACAATGGCACTGGATTAACAAATGTATGTTTGATTGCGTGTCAGTGTTTCTCCATGAGGTATCTCAGAAAATTATTTTGTGTAGAGGTGGGCAAAGCCAGGTAAAGATACCTTAGATTAACGTGTGGTCCTGCCTTTCTCAGTACCCTTAATTGCTCTCTCAACAAGGTTAATTGGTAGCGCACAGGTGTGAATGAATAGCCTCTTCGTACGACATCGCAATCATTCATAGGATAACAACATAATCGTGAAAAAAGATAACCAGTTTAAAAACATACGAGTGAAAATTTCAAGAGTTTTCCATTTCTCAGAGAATTGTTGTACCTCGGTTGAATTACCAGAACAAAAGAGATATTCCTAACTTCAAGAACGAGCATTCATCTACCTCTACCAGTGATAACACTGTACATTTAGCGAATACACTGCATGAGAAAGGTTGAGAACCCTTCCCAGTAAAGAATAGGTTTACCCAAGTGTTAAAGAATAACTAGAAAAATAAATCGTGGAACGTTTAATATATATTTTGGTCAGCTTAGGAAATGTTCTTCACAGGACTTCAGAAAGAAACGTTTGATGAATGAAGAGTTGAACACGTTTTAAGAATTAAACGTTCGAATGTTGTTGAATAAAGACGCTTAGCGTGTCTTGAAACCTAGACGTTAGATACGCTGAAAAACGAAGCGTTATATAATTTTTCTTTTAAGGATAAATCGCTTGAGTTAACTAATGAATCAAACGATCGCAATGCTTTAAGTAGAAGACACTGAAGATGCGTCCTACCTTATATTTCATAATCGCTTTCCTGAGCTGCGACGGTTGAAGGGGGGTCGGGGAGGTTAGGGTGGGTGGTGGTTAGAGAATAGAGGATTCCATCTCCAATTGAAGATCAATCTATTCTGGTCTTAAACACTTGATTTTCAGCGTTCTGGTCAATGTTGCTTCTCCTCAGTCGCGAGACTGGAATGGTAGCCTATTGCAACGCGAATTCTGTTTCTGTGAGCTAGAATTATTATTATTATTATTATTATTATTATTATTATTATTATTATTATTATTATTATTATCATCATTATTGCTAAAAGATTCACAATTTCGTGAAAAGCAATCTGTGTAATAAAAATCCACATTTATAAATTATTATATTATTCAGCATAAGGGAACATTCACGCAGCACTGTACATGTGGAAATTTGTAATATAGAGTATGACGATTTTCAATATATATGAACGTTTCCTCATGTTGATTAATAATAATAATAATAATAATAATAATAATAATAATAATAATAATAATAATAATAACATATCACTAAAACTGCAATTTACGGCAGCACGCTTGTTTTGGCATCAAAATTGGTTGACTGATTAGTTATTTCAAACTGGCGTTACAATTACCATGGTGGATGGGAGCAGAGATCTTAAGCCTCAAGTAACTTTGTGTATAAAAATTTACTTGACCGAAATGAAGAAATTGGAAAAAAAATCTCAAAAATTTCCGGCGCCAAATAAACAGTTTTTAGGATTAAGCGGATTTTTCATCGACAGCGATCGACTTCGCAGTTTACCAATTTATTGATAAGAAATAAACTGACTTTTAATTATAAGTAATAAACTGACCTAATTATAAGAAATAAACTGACACAATTATAAGAAATGAACTGACTTAGAATTATAAGAAATGAACTTACTTGTAATTAATTATAAAAAGTGAAGTAACTTTTAATTATAAGAAATAAACTGGCTTATAATGATAAGAAATAAACCGACTTTTAATTGTGAGAAATAAACTTACTTATAATTATAAGAAATAAAGTAACTTTTAATTATGAGAAATAAACTGACTTTAAATTATAAGAAATAAACTTACTTATAATAAGAAATAAAGTAACTTTTAATTATAAGAAATTAACTGACTTTTAATTATAATAAATGAATTGATTTATAATGGTAAGAAATAAACTGACTTATAATTATAAGAAATAAAGTGTATTTTAATTATGAGAAATAAAGCGACTCTTAATCATAAGAAATAAACTGAATTTTAATTATAATAAATAAACTGACCTGTAATGATAAAAAATTACCTGACTCATAATTATAAGAAATAAACTGACTTATAATTACAAGAAATAAACTGACATATAATTATAAGAGATAAACTGAATTTTAATTATGAGAAATAGAACAACTTTTAAGTGTAAGAAATAAACTGACTTATAACTATAAGAGATAAACTGAGTCTTAATTATGAGAAATAGAACTACTTTTAAGTATTAGCAATAAACCGACTTATAACTATAAGAGAGAAACTGAATTTTAAATATGAGAAATAGAATTACTTTTAAGTATAAAAAAATAAACCGACTTATAACTATAAGAAATAAACTGAATTTTAGTTATGAGAAACAAGCATAAAAATAAAACCGATTTAACTTAAGAGATAAACTGAATTTTAGTTATGAGAAACAGAATTACTTTTAAGGTTGAGAAATAAACCGACTTATAATTACAAGAAATAAGCTGACTTATCGCCGTGAGTGTCTCCAATAAACACGCGCTGAGCGCGATAACAGAACCTTCCTTCCAAAGTTTCCTGTTTATGAGGCCAATCTTTAGTTATCCGCAAATCTCTCTCGAGGGGATTTAATGCAAAGCCATTAAGCCAGTGTAATCCCAGTAATGGCCTCCGACTCAAAAATCCCCGGCGGAAAATCTGGCGAGTAATGTCCTCGGAGAAACCCTTGTCGCATCATTTAGGAGAATGCAGAATGCTGTTTATCAAAGTTATGGCCTTCTGTGCTCGGTATTTTTTTTTTTTTTTTTCTCGGGAAAGCGCAGGCAGATTTTTATCGGAGGGTACAGACACTCTCTTGCAGTAGAAAATGTTATGGATGATTTGAGTCTGTCCATTGGTATGCGTAGTCGAACTGAAAACACGCGTTTTATTACTCATTATTATCGTATTCATGTAATTTTTGCTTCTGCAGCTACTAATCTACTGCTCTTATTATTATTATTATTATTATTATTATTATTATTATTATTGTTGTTGTTGTTGTTGTTATTATTATTACTATTTTATTCATGTAATTTTTGCTCCTGCAACTACTAATCTACTGCTGTTATTATTATTATTATTATTATTATTATTATTATTATTATTATTATTATTATTATTATTCAAAGTTAATCTTCAATGCATCTCTTTGGTATTATTATTATTATTTTTATTATTATTATTAGTATTGTTGTTGTTTTATTACTCATTATTTTATTCATGTAATTTTGCTTCTGCAACTACTAATCTACAGCTATTATTATTATTATTATTATTATTATTATTATTATTATTATTATTATTACTTATTACTATTCAAAGTTAATTTTCAATACATCTCTTTGGTATTATTATTATTATTATTATTATTATTATTATTATTATTATTATTATTATTATATTGTAGATCCTAATTTAATATGGAACAACAGCGACCAGCCGAGGCAAGAGAAAAATCGTGAATCGGAAACTACAGTGAATTATATAATCAGTTTCATGAACTATATAATTTATTTCATGGGTAACCTGAAGCTGAATTGATAGGACATGGCGCTGAAAGCACCAACAGATCCTATTATCGAATAACTGTAGTTTATAACGAAAACTGAAGCCTTAATATAAAAGACTTCATGCCAAGTTAATCAGGTACTTGAGGGATACTCATCCCTTTTAAAACAAAAAACGTAAAGAATGCGCCGAAGAAACTTCGGCACAACCGAGTTTTCTGTACAGCCGCTACAGTGTATAATCAAGGCCACCGAAGATAGATGTACCTTTCGGTGGTCTCGGTTTAATGCTGTGTGAGCCGCGGCCCATGAAACTTTAACCACTGCTCGGTGGTGGCCTGCACTATATCATTGCCAGAAGCACGATTGTGGCTAACTTTAACCTTACATAAAATTAAAACTGCTGAGGCTAGAGGGCTGCAATTTGGTATGTTTGATGACTTGGAGGGTGGATGATCAACATACCAATTTGCAGCCCTCTAGCCTCGGTAGTTTTTAAGATCTGAGGGCGGACGGGCAGACAAAGCCGGCACAATAGTTTCTTTTACAGAAAACTAATAAAAACCAGACCTCATTTTAAACATGTACTCTCTGCCCTACCCATTAAATGAAAGACCATAGCTTAATAGATCGGGCCATATTTCATCTAGGAAATACGCTGACTTTGCTTTTTCGGTAATTTTGAAGATAAATTAACACCCTCCCCCATTTCTCTCTCTTTACTCAACTGTCTCAACAATACGGCAGCGTATCGTGGAAATTCTTTATCGATAGCAGCGTCTGCTGCATATCCGGAAGGAAAACTTTTAATATTTGTTGAAACAGTCAGCAAAGATTATTTCTCCGAGATAGTTGTGCTCGTAAGACTTATTTTTCCTTCCGTTTAGAGTTACTTGATTGTGCTATCGTTACGTATTCAGTATATTGGAATCAGAGACCTTATTGTATCGGCCTTTGTAGCTGTGTTTATATTCAACCTTTTTTTAATATTTTGTATTGAAGATTTTCTTACGTGTCCAATTCAGAAGTAATCTTTACTCCATCTCTTTTATGCATTCTCGTGTATCGGTTTTCTTTCTCTTTTTATTTTCCATCTATTTGCCGAATCATTTTTGGTTTGGGTTGTCTTGTCTTGTAAACAGTTCATGATCTTACCTTTCGCGAGTGTCAGAAGAATCCTTAATCCTCAGAAGTCGTTATCCAACAATTTCAGGAATTTCGCTGATTTTACCATTTTCGTTCCTTCTTCAGAGAGTGGCAAGGTTCCGAGCAACTTTGGTGAGGTTTGTCTGCAAATGTTCAATGTCGGTATGCAGTTGTCCGGTAGCTGACATTCCTTCATTTGCCAGGTATTCATTAATTGAATCCATCTAACAAATTAGGCAAGAATTTTTTTTTTAGCAGTTATTGGTATTCATAATGCAGATAACTTAATTACCGAAGTGTTGAATATTAAAGTCCAAATTTTTTCAAAAATCACCTCTCCTATTACAGATCCATTTGCTCATTCAACTTCCTCTCTGCACTTACATCCTCAGTTACAACTTTTATCTTTCACAAGTGATCATATTCACCCTGTTATGTTCTTTATGGTCTTTACGTTTCTTTCATTACCTTATTTATCTTCTCTCATAACTGTAAACGTTCTCGTGCGACGGTACTTGAGTCATTTTCCATAATTTCTCCACTAAACCTTCGAGTTCATCCCACCAATTTCTTCACAGACACATTATATATATATATATATATATATATATGTATATATATATATATATATATATATATATATATATATATATATATATATATATATATATATATATGTGTGTGTGTGTGTGTGTATGTATATATATATATATATATATATATATATATATATATGTATGTATGTATGTATGTATGTATGTATATATACTGTACATATATATATGATGTGTGTGTTTGTGTGTGTGTGCGTGTATGTGTGTGTGAGAGAATTCAATGCCGTAAGTGTAAAAGACTTTCGTTTTCAGTAAAAGATTCAGTAGGAAATTGCTTAGAAAAGCATGACTGCTAGATCGAGGATCTCAGATCTCGAAATCCAACGAAACGGTGGCCATGCCCGTTCCACATTCTTGAAGTCGATAGCTTAAGTGTCCTATTCTCTATCGAGTGGAAATATCGATTAGGCAGATATCAGATGTCTCCGGTCACTTAGTCAGTCTGACGACCCCTCCGAGCTGTCTGTCTGATTGTGGGCCACCAGCTTGCTTGCCCACTTGCATCGAGATTTTATCTTACTTAAAAAAAAAAAAAGGAGGCTAACCTGTAAAGAATCGAGGAAGTAAAAAAAAAAAGGAAGAAGAAGAAAGGAGAACGGACTAGTGCAACAGGTTTTTTGAACAGGTTTCTCTCATCCATAATTCTTGGGGCTCCTGAATCGTGGGTGGGTCATACCCAGTGGCGCCTCGTGAAACGCATCAGGAGTGGGATCCGAAGCCCCAAATTATATCATAAAACCCTTAAGAAGGAACCCTGGTCCTGGAAGGATGGGCGAATGTTCGGCTCTGTCCAGAAATAAGTGTCTTGGAGTCCCGTCTCCCCAACACCCCCATCCTCATCGCCAACAAACCAACCAACCCCCTTCCTCATCGCCAACAAACCCCCTTTCCCGCCCCCTCCTCGCCGTTTCGCTTCTCTTTATTTAACCACAGACCGTCGAGGGAAAAAGATAAATGTAGTTTATCATGCTTTGTTTACTTGCTTCTCTCAAAATAAACATGAAACGGTTTGGTAATGCTGCGTCAAGGTTATAATCTACGTTGTTGTTACAAAAATGCTTCATAAATTTTTATTTTTTTTTATTTTTACACACAATTGTACTCTTACAAAAGCAAAGGAGAAGGGAAGCTACAACACCAGTTTTTATTTATTTATTTATTTTTTTTTTTTTTGAGTAAGAGGATAATTGTTATAATGATTTTTCCTCATTTTGCAGGCCCGTGGGAATTTTCGTTTATCACGAACTAGCATAGGTCAGTCTTGGGCATACTTAGGAAACTGTAAGAACGATAATTAATTCAAGTTTCAAATATTTCCTCTACACATCTAATAAGCATTTACACTTTTGATACATCTGTTCAGTGGTCTTCTGATGAAAGCTTAGGTCTTTCTTAGGACGGATTATGAGTCTTAGTATCGCAGGTAATGCAACTGGACTGCAATTTGCAGTGTAATTACTTGCACCCATTACATATATATATATATATATATATATATATATATATATATATATATATATATATATATATATATATATATATATATATATATATATATAAGCACGTTAAAACGAAGAATACTGTATATATATATATATATATATATATATATATATATATATATATATATATATATATATATAAATATGTATATATATATATATATATATATATATATATATATATATATATATATATATATATATGTTTGTGTGTGTATGTCTGTGTGTTACAGGAATATGTGAAATGACCACCTGTTGAGGAATATTTGGACCCTGTGGGCTAGTACTAAACTCGGCGAAACAGGGTTGATCCCCCAGGGGCTAGTACTAAACACTGCGAAACGCATTTGATTCCCCATGGACTAGTACTATACACGGCGAAACAGTGTAGATGAAACACTGTTTTGCCGTGTTTAGTACTAGCCTTCGGGGATCAAATGTTCCTAAGCCAATTGGTCGTTTCACATATTCCCTTGGGATTTCGTGGAATCCCTGATTTCACATATTCCCTTGTAACACACACACACCATAGCATATATATATATATATATATATATATATATATATATATATATATATATATATATATATGTATAATTATTTATATATGCATGTGTGCGTATGTGTATCCCAGTCTCTGTCTGTTTGTGTAAACATACATTCAGAATTGTACCTGTGTATCTCGGAGCCTGTTCGTTTGTGTAAACACGCATTTAGATTTATTGACGCAAACTGAAGTCACGCAAACGTGGAAACAAGTGAGTTAAATGAGAGGTTAAGCAAACAACCAACAAATTACTTTAAATCAAAGTAACGCGAATCATAACAAACGAGCAAATAATGAGATTCCTCTTGATAACCCTAACCCCTCACCCTCCTCCCCTCCCCCCCTCCCTTTCTGGCAACAAAGCAAAAACGAGGGCCCAAACTCCTGCATTCTTTTCACGTATCTTACAAGAAAAAATAACAACAACATCCGTTTATGATAACTAGCGTGTCGGAGGAGATTAATGCTATTGTTAATTCTCGGAGTAATGATACTTCTTGGGCGGCGTTTATCGTCCTCATTACATTTTTCTTCGTAAAATATAATTATAGCGTATGCGGAAATGATGAATGTATCATTGACGTGAGAAAGGCCTCTGGAAGCCAAACCTTCCTCCTGAGGTAGGTTTCTTTTACATGACCTCCTATGGCGATCTCTGCTCGCAGGCCGTAATTTTCTGGCCTCTCTCTCTCTCTCTCTCTCTCTCTCTCTCTCACACACACACACACACATTCTCTCACACACACAAACACACTCTCTCTCTTCTAACTCTCTCACACACACACATTCTCTCTCTCTCTCTCTCTCTCTCTCTCTCTCTCTCTCTCATACACACAAACACACAACACACACACACACATTCTCTCTCTCTCTCTCTCTCTCTCTCTCCTCACACACACACACACACACACACACACACACACACACACACACACAGTCTCTCTCTCTCTCTCTCTCTCTCTCTCTCTCTCCTTATTTCTTTTGTTATCTCGTTTGTTCGCTAAAGTTTTCATTCATTGTATATTTGCATTCTTATGCCATGTGCAATCTTAAGCTCTTTTAACCGTTCTGACGAACTCATATTTCACTGTGCATATTGAACTTCTATAAACTGTAGCTAATAAAGGTTTCTGGTGGCATTTCTTTTCCTTCATTTCCATCTTTCTTCTCGACAATAATGGTGAATTCTCTATTATTGAATATCAGATAGCCATAACTATAAATAGTTCCTCGTTGGACGAGTCGGTAGAGTTTTGTTACGAGTTGGTTCTTAGCCACGTAAAATAAGTCAGATCCTTCGGGCCAGCCCTAGGAGAGCTGTTAATCAGCTGAGTGGTCTGGTAAAACTAAGGTATACTTAACTCACAACTATAAATAGAAAATATCTTATGATAAACAGTGCTAGTTTCCGGATTTTTCCAGGATCATTTGCTTTTTAGAGCAGAAATAAATAGTTAAACGCTAAGGCTTAAATTGTAAAGAAATTGTAACCTGGGAAATTCAAGTATAATATTAAAGGCAGAATTTATGGACGGGAAAATTACAGCTACGGGTAATAAAATAGAAATTATCATTAAAGTAATAAACTCATATGTGAAAATATGAGAACGTCTGTAAAATAAAAATCTACTCGGTGAAGTTGATGTAGAATTAAGAAAATAACAGTGTGTGCAGGTGAATAAAACGTTCAGTAAAGAGATCAAGGGTAATTAGCCAAATGATAAATGCGATTAAGAGTGTACAGCCGCAGCTGTTACGATTCGTGACCTGGTGATGGGAAGGAATAAGCCCTGGGCATGACCTTTCGGGCAACTATTTGTAATAGTAGTAGTAGTAGTAGTAGTGAATTAGCTACCTCTCCTTTCATAAAAGCTACCGCAATCTCAGAGGAATTTAGGTACTTTTAGTCGCCGTAGGGGGGTTAGTGTCGTCAGTGCACCTCATGCAGTGCACTGTAGGCATTACTGAAGGTTCTTTGCGTCGTCCCTTCGGCCCCTAGCTGCAACCCCTTCCATTCCTTTTTACTGCACCTCCGTTCATATTCTCTTCCTTCCATCATACTTTCCACGCTCTCCTAACAATCATATCTTGTGCAACTGAGAGGTTTTCCTCCTGTTACACCTGTCAGACCTTTCTATTCTCAATTTTTCTTTCAACGGTGAATGACCTCATAAGTCCCATTGATTAGCCTTTGGCCAAAATTCTATATTCCATTCCTCCATTCCAGTTGTATAAAAAAGCCATTATAGATGTTTGTGTTAGAGCGCCGGTTAGAGACTATATTTGCCAAAGGCTTTGTTGAGCTTTTTGTTTTTTTTTTTTTTTTCATCCAAATAAACAGTGAGGCTGATTAAATGAATCTTTTATATGAAGCTCTCTTGGAACTGGTAAAGCTTCCCAGGTCTGAAATTCCAAGGTCATTTACCCTATTCCGGAAATTATTATTATTATTATTATTATTATTATTATTATTATTATTATTATTATTATTATTATTGTTATTGTTGTTGTTGTAACTGTGGATTTGTTCCACCATTTCAAGATTCATGATACTGTGCGCATTTTTTATCTTTATTATTATTATTATTATTATTATTATTATTATTATTATTATTATTATTATTATTATTGTTGTTGTTGTTGTTGTAACTGTGGATTTGTTCCACCATTTCAAGACTCATGCTATTATAAGTATTTTTTTTATTTTTTGCTATTATTATTATTATTATTATTATTATTATTATTATTATTATTATTATTATTATTATTATTATTATTATTGTGACTGGATTTGTTCCACCATTTCAAGACTCATGCTACTATGAGTATGCTTTTATTATTATTATTATTATTATTATTATTATTATTATTATTACAGGAGATGGACCAACCATCATATGGAACACGCTTAATGATTTTATTCTGCAATGCAATTCTCAAGAAGAAAATAACACATGAGTTGTGTGAAAACCTCAACCAATAGGCTGACAGTATAGAGATAAATATATGAAAACTTAAGTCAATGAAACTAGGGCAGTAGTGCACAGCCTAAATAAATCTAAAAGCAACGACAGCTTGAATGAATGCATTATTTAAAGGTAGCCATAGAAACCATATCTGGTAACCCCAGCTTAACTTTGACCCACAGCAAGAAGTGTTTGTCTCCCATGGGAAAAATGATGGGAAATTGAAAAAAAAGAAAAACAGAAATCTAGTGTTGCTTAGAGGCAGAACTAAATTCTCCAGAGGAATTATGAAGGGATGTAGACTATTCCTGAAGGTTAATTGGAGGATACAAGGAACTCAGACAAAGAGTTATGTAGTGCATTGTTTCCCACGGAAATTACGAAGCTCTTGAAGTGTTCAGCGTTTACCCGAGTGAGGCAAAAAAAAAAAAAAAAAAAATATATATATATATATATATAGATAAATAGATAGATAGATAGATAGATAAAAAACAAAAGAAAACAACTCGCTAAAAACGGTGCAAAGTTTTATGAATGCTTAAGAAATGCACCAAAACTCGTCTATGAAGATTTTTCACTCACAAAAAAAAATCAAAAAAAGATAAAAATAAAAAAAGAAAACAACTCGTTAAAAACGGTGCAGAGTTTTATGAATGCTTAAGAGAATGCACGAAAACTCGTCTATTAAGATTTTTCACTCAGACAAAAAAAAAAAAAACTAGACTATCACTACTAAGCCTGATTAACGTCGATTAGGTTTTGGTAACAAAAGATTTTAGAGATCTTAACATTTATTATTATCATTATTATTTGAAAAGAAATCCACAGTTGGGTAAGTGTAAATATATATTAAAAAATGTATATATTTGCACTGACGCAACTATGGATTTCTTCACCATTTTAGTGAATCGTGCTGTTATGAGATTTTAATGAACATTAAAATCTCATAACTGCTAGACTCTTTAGCCGTGTTTTCCATGCAATTTAAATCTTCTGAATTTCCTTCTTGCTTACGTTTTCCCCGAAGTTCACTGTCTTTCAACCTTTAGAAGCCCAGATTTTTCTTGTCCATTCAGGTCTGGGCTACTCTAGAACATTAGAGAGAATAATAATAATATTATTATTATTATTATTATTATTATTATTATTATTATTATTATTATTATTATTATTATTATTATTATTATTATTATTATTAAGACAAACTCTCTAATGTTCTAGAGTAGCCCAGACCAGAAATGTACAAAAAAAAAAAAAAATGTGGGCTTCAAAAGGCTGAAAGACTGAACTTCGAGGAAAACGTAAGCAAGGAGGAAGTTCAGAAGATTCAAATTGCATTGAAAAAACAGCTAAAGAGCCTTGCAGTTCGGCGGTTACGGCCTCGTACAGAGTAAACGTGAGAAGAGGTGTCCAGACGGGTGTAAATTGATCGCCTGAATGAAGGACTAGAGGGAAGGACTTTGTCCTTATTTTTAACGGATTAAAGATCGAGATAGCATCAATAAAAAAAATTCATCAAAGCGAAATTATAATTAACGAAACAAGGACAACAAAAACATGTCCTCATTATGACATAGTCATGATAATGATGATGATGTTTATTATAGTAATGATGTTGATCCTAACTGTCATTGGTCATTTTGACAATTTTTGGTAGAACAGATAATTTTACTTAATGGAGTAGTAATGCAAAATTATTTTTATAGGAATTCTCCCATAAGAAAACGGAATACCAATTACAGCCAAATAAGGGGAGAGAAAGGAAAATATATAAAATTAACAATGTAGGAAAAAGGAAACAACTCCGATAAGATAAAAACGGGACGGAAGAGGGGAGAAGGGGAAGGTAATAACAACATAAAAGCATGAATGAAAGAAAGGAGGTTTATTGAAACTCAAAAAAAAAAAAATACACAAAAGATTCGGTAATGGGATAGGGTAAGGTAATATGCGTATTTGTAGAAAGAGAGATGACGGAAAAGTTAATAAAGTGAATGGGTGGATGTCGTAACTAGAGAAGGAAAATATAAAAAGAGAGAGAGAGAGAGAGAGGAGGAAATAAATGATTGGTAAGAGGATTGACATCATAAAATACAATCCTTAACGAAGGAATGCAACTGGTGTTTTCGATATTAGCATTAGCAGACCAGTAGCAGAAGCAGAGGAAATATTAGTGGCTGTGAAAGCAGATGCGTTTTCCATTACTTTAAGCTTGCCGGTGTAATTAACTCCTCGCAAATGCATGCTTACTCTGGGAATGAATCAAGGTGATATATGCTAATTTTCCTTGGTCATTGCACGTAATTAAAACTCACCGATTGCTTATGAAACAATCTCTCTCTCTCTCTCTCTCTCTCTCTCTCTCTCTCTTAGAAAAAAATATATGTATGTATATATAAGCATAATGTGTACAATATTGTGAGAAGAATGAAAAATATAATACACTACAGAAAACTTTATCTGTGGATTATATATATATATATATATATATATATATATATATATATATATATATATATATATATATATATATATATATATATATAAGGTGATCTACAGGTAACAAAGCTTTCCTGTTCCCTGTGGATCACCTTTTACATGTATAATTATATATATATATATATATATATATATATATATATATATATATATATATATATATACACATATACATATATATATATATATGTATATGTGTGTGTGTATGAAATCATGTGTGTGTGTGTTTGTATTTCAAAGTGAGTATGTCTGTGCATATCAATTTTTTCAAACACCCCTCAGCAGAATTATAGGAACGAAATAACTGTACATTATTGGACTGAAATTATAGATCAGTTTCGAAAATCAGTTTGCCTTATTGTAAAATATTATAAATAAACAACAGTCGGCCACGTCTCTTATTTCAAACTCTCTCTCTCTCTCTCTCTCTCTCTCTCAGGTACCGACCCACTTTAGTCGAAGAACCACCGATGCCCAATTCTTTCTTCAAGTTAGTAGATTTTCAGTATGTTCAATCACAGATCCGGCGTCAATAACGTAGATGTTGTGGCGCCGGTTTTAATGGCCACAAATCAGTCAATCACAAATCGTTCCATCTTCGTCCTAGATTCGACCTTAGGTCCTCTGTCTAAGGAAAAGAGAGTGCTGCTGATTAAATACTTGTAATAGTAGTAGTAGTAGTATCTGGATTTGCGGAAATTCCAGACGGAGAAGTTTCAAATCCAACATGGCCCAGACCTATCAAAGACCGAGCTACAAGGCTACTCTATCGATGTCTTCCCACGGTAACACTTGGGGCAGGGTCTGGGGCTCATGGGCCCGGTTTGGGCATAGCTGGGGTAAGGGTGGAAGGTTTACAAACTTGTAAGGCTGCTAGCAGACACCTCAGAGTTGACCTGCAACTTCTGTGCACATGTCCAGCGCCGTTACAATAAGGGGCCTCGAGAAATCGCGACATTATCCTAAAAGAACGTCGGGAATCGTCGACGTCAACCTAAAAGAACCTCGGAAATCGCGACACTAACCTAAAAGAACGACTTGTCGGGAGATTAGTCTTTGTCGGAGATAACAAGAAAACTTGCAGAGTTGTTGACGACCAAGGACGGAAATATCAAGAACAAACGATCTACAGTGGAGCGAATTCGTAGTCGAATGCGATGTTCTGGAACAGGTTTTTGGGAGTGATCTCTTCAGAGGGTAAATGAGTGTTATTATCTTCTTATCTTATAAGGGTAAGTGTGGCAGAGTTGGGGGGAAAAACTAAGTAATCGTGTGTGTGTGTATATATATATATATATATATATATATATATATATATATATATATATATATATATATATACATATATATGTATGTATATTAATGAATATGCATATATAAACAGTATATATATATATATATATATATATATATATATATATATATATTATCTATATATAGAAAAAGAGAGAGAGAGAGAACTAAAAGAATAAAAAACGAAATAAGTTTTACAGCAATATTTTCAGCTAGAAGTTTGTAATATATATTTTTTTATAGACGATTATCGTAAGGGTAACATACCAAGCACCTTTTTGCATATCCATCTTTATTTAATAGTGTTCGTAATATATATATATATATATATATATATATATATATATATATATATATATATATATAATATACACACACAAAGTGTTACTGGCACATTTTTGCGTATATTTGTATTTTTATTGATAATATATAGCACAGCTTTCGAAAGCTGTTAAATCATTACTGTAGAAGGAAATGATCTATAGGAACCCCGTTACGATTGAAGAAGTACTCGAGTATTTTATTACCATTTTCTCATGCCATATTCTGTGGACTCGACGAAAAAGGAACGGAACAGAGAATTTCACGCCTACGGGGTATTAGAATCCGTTTAATCCAAGCTAAAGAGGTATTTTTGGTGTCATTATAACTCATTACTTCTTGTACCAGACCACTATGGATTGTTGCAAGTTTCATAGGTACCCCCCACCCACCCCACACTCCATTGCTTCTTTTATTCTGATGTTGCTGTCTGTTTGCAAAATCTCAGTTGGCTCTCAGGCCTCACTGTACCCTGTTGCTGCTTGAATCATCCTCTAATGTTTGTTGCAAGAACTTTAAAGCTTGCCTCGTTTTTTTATGCAATGCAGTGGCGCATACATTCGCTAAATTCGCCTTTCTGAGTCAGGGTTGGAACCAGCATGGACATACAACCTCTCTTGCGAAAGTTCTCTTGTGTCTTCTCTGATATATATTTTTTTTTATCTCTGCATCCTCGTATCAAAGGGCCTGGGCCTCGGAAATTGCTTCTCTGTAATAAAAGGTATACTTCATCTCCCGCTGTCATTTTTAACTCTGTCAAAGAGTGAGATCGTCGGAATTTTTCCCTCTCTCCAGCCTAGCATTTGTCTGAAGTGCATGATGGTGAAATATGGTGTATGTGGGGGGACACTTTCTCCGTGATGGTGAAATGGAGGTCAGTGTGGTGGACAGTGTTTTTTCTCTCCTAGACGGAGAAAGAATGAGTAGTTTTTTTTTCCCCAGGCTGACACATATCTTTAATCTGGAAATATCTCTCTTGCTAAGACTGTTCAGTTTGAAATGTCTGCAGTTTGAAATATCTGTTAATTTTATTATATAAAAAAATAAAAGTTTTTTCTTTTTTTGCGGCTGAAAAAGGACAGTGATTTAACGATAGTTTGAAATATCTGTTAATTTTATTATATAATGAAATATAATTTTTTTTTCTGCGGCTGAAAACGACCCGGCAGGTTTTTCTTACAATTGTAAGTAACATACAACCTGTAAGTCACATTCTTTACTTTGACCTGAGCTCCTTAAACCTGTCAAGTCATTTTACGATACACCTGTTCTGGTAGGCACCTCGGCCTAAAAAAGATATCCTCAAAACAGTCAAGCAGTTTTATCACGGTTGTTCATTGAAGCCTGTCACCTTCACTGACAGCCACGAAAAAATGAGCCAATTTCATAATATCTGCATCTTAGTAGTGCTTTTATAAGATGGCCTTAGGCACTCTACCTTATTTATTACAGTTGTTTACTGAGCCATGAAGCCTTTATTTCAGCTCCTAAGTCTATCAGAAATCAATTAAACTCATTACACCTGTTCAGGTAGACACCCAACATCGTTACACACCGTAAATCGATCATAAAACAAACGAGTTTAATTTCAGATGCTGTGTTAAGTGACTAAGTCATGTTACCCAACCTCAGTCAGCCAGGCAGCTGACGAGTTTCATTATTTGATGATAAATCTTCAAATAAGAGATATAGCTTTAACACAGCTATTAAATTAGGACAATCAGCCCTTAATTTTCGTCCTCAATCGATTAGGCAATTAACCCTTTTGGTTACATTAATATTTTCCCTCAGTCGATTAGATAATTAACCATTTAGATTACTTTCATATTCTTCCTCAGTCTTCTAGGCTATTAACCATTTTGATTACATTAATATTCTCCCTCAGTTGATTAGGCAATTAACCGTTTTGGTTACATTAATATTTTCCCTCAGTCGATTAGGCAATTAACCATTTAGATTACTTTCATATTCTTCCTCAGTCTTCTAGGCTATTAACCATTTTGATTACGTTAATATTATCCCCCAGTTGATTAGGCAATTAAGTCTTGTCTTAATATTAATATTGCCCTCCAGTCGATTTGGCAAGTAAACATTTTGATTACATTAACAGTGTCCCTCAGTCGTGACAATAATATTCTTCTTCAGTTGATTGGGCAATTAACGTTTTTCATTTCCCCAATGCTCACCTTCAGTCGAATAGGAAACTAGCCCTAGGCAATACATCAATATTCGCTCAGTCGATTAGGCAATCAATCCATTTTATGACAGCTGATACATTAAGTCATCAGAGAAGGCAATCGCACCCCTTTCACTTCAGTTCAGGTTTTTTTTTATTTTTACTTTTAACCAATGTTGATAACTAACCAAAACCCAGTTTCATAGTAACATCATTAATCGACTCAGATTATTTTACTCAGTCCTGAAAGACATTGAAGCGACGATCTTATCATTAAGTAATCTGGAAAGGTCACAGAATTCAATACACTTTTAGTTTGGAAAAAACTGAGGGACAAATTTTTATAATACTATTATCAGTTGCGTTTACGACAGCTACTACGGCTACTACTATTACTGTTAATACCATTACGACTACTGATGCTGCTGCTGATGTTGCTGCTATTAATAATAATAATAATAATAATAATAATATTTTAATCTAATTAGCTTCACAGGCCACAGTTACATTTGCAGCCTATTGGCACGAAGTTTATGTAGTAACAACATTAATAATTATAATAATGATAATGAAAACGATAACAACACTGACAGTGGTGGAAAGCATAACGAACGATAAGAATATACCTCCAAAAATAAGTGATACTGAAAAACGGCAGATCAAAAGATGAAAATTAAATAAAAAAAAAAAAGACTCAGTTGGAATGAACACCAGAGGAAAGAGGAAGCCATTCAGACAGATAGGAAATATGACGGTGAAAGGGAAGGAGGGACACGAATAAAAAAGGGTAAACGAAGGAGAAACGAAACAGAATTAATCCCGGAACTGAATCTAATGTATGTAGAAACGAGAGGCGGTAATGAGCGGGGATTTGTATAATGGGATGGAGGCGTAAAAGAAGTTGGACGGCGGAGTTAGTTGAATAGCGTTAATGAAATGATATTATAAGTGATTTTTTTTTTTGCTTTATGTAAAAAGAAAATGAAAGGTAATGAACAAGAGAAACGTGAAATGAGGCGAACGGAAGTGGACAAACAACCAGTTAATAAATAACTTCATTATCGGTTGATTATTTATGAATTAAAAAAAAAAACAAGAAGTAGGAGAAACGTCGTTTCAATCAGAATAAATTCAGGGGCAGGATTTTCATTATCCGGGCCAGGCAACCCACCGGTCAGAGTGCGAGAGTTTTCATTGCTTGGGTAAAATAGTTGATTCCCAGTTTGTTGGAAGTCCCTCTCTCTCTCTCTCTCTCTCTCTCTCTCTCTCTCTCTCTCTCTCTCTCTCTCTAGACGTTATTTACGATTGTAGTCATCACGCACAAACATACAGGATATACATTATATATGTATGTACAAACATTATTTGTAATGTATGTATACATACATACATACACACACACACACACATATATATATACATATACATACATACATACACACACACACACACAAAGCAAAAGAAGGCAGACAGGAATACAAAGGAATTTCAGATTCTTACAGTTTATTCTTACATTCCGCAGTATTCTGCTGCAGATTCTAGGAATTTCCTGAAGATGCAGTGACATATTGCGAAACCTTGGAAATAAAGTGTTAGATGTGAAATTCTTTTGTGTACCTCCCAAGTGGCTTCCTGCTAGTTGTTATATGTATATATATATATATATATATATATATATATATATATATATATATATATATATATATATATATATATATTATATATATATATATATATATTAATATATATATTATATATATATATATATATATATATATATATATATATATATATATATATATATATATATATATACCGTATGTATAGGTAGATAGATAGATAGATATACATATACAGAAAACAACTTTAATATCATTTGTCTATCACTGACAAATAACATTAAGAAAAAAGTTGAATCCATGAAAAGTTTATCAGTATTTTTTGTAGCGTCAAGATTTTTAAATTAAAGAATTAAGATATGCACGATTAATTACTGTATGATACTTTTCGCTTAAAGTGAATAAAACCAAGACGCCTTTGATAAACGGTTAATATCCTTAATTAGCTTTGGTACGAGATAATTTCTGTACAAGTTATTATTATTATTATTATTATTATTATTATTATTATTATTATTATTATTATTATTATTGGTATTATTATTACCTCACATACACTTTAATCCTTTCCGGTTACAGAGTAAATCTTTATGGATGAAATTGCTAGCCTTACACCTTTTTTTTATCCCGGCAAGTCTGGTTTATAGTAGTTGGTGGATAGGAACGAACCACATACATAGCAAAGTTGAACCGATTTCCGTACAACTTATTTACAGAGGATTTCTTCTTAAGTGGAGGGAAAGCCGGAATCATGGTGGGGGGAGGGGAGGGGTTGGAGGTCAGGGGAGGTGTTAAAATCAGAAGAAGAGAAAGTTCAAGAAGTGGGACAGCTTGGTAGGAATGGGCTAAATGAAGATAAGAAGCTGCTAGAATATTTAATGCTACTTACATTGCTTCCAATGGAATAGGCCTATTATGTTTTTATCTAAAAACGGATCCTATGGGACACCATAGGTGTAGCTGAAAATATCCTGTAGGATACCATGTATAGAATTTTTTACATCAGTGAAGTTAGTTAACACACTGGGATGTTTCTTCCTATGGCATAGGCCTACTATGTATGGAGAGGAGAAGAATCCTATGGGACACACGTATATACAGCGGATAAAGTTCCGTAGGATACCACGTATATGCCTTTTCTAAAGATGAAGTCAATTAACACTGGGTTCGGTCAGTACTCGGACTGGTGACCTCCTACGAACACCGGACGTCAGTGCAGTTGCTATGTCGTTGTCAGCGAATGCCAACCTCGTCCTGAAGAGCAGTACTTAAAATTTCAAACTGACCTTGGGAGTCTGTCCCTTAAAACCAACAGAGTGAGGAACACAAAGAGAGCGAACCATTTTCCAGCGAGCAGGATATTAGAAAGCCTTCCAGCCCAGTCCGAAATAGATGTTCCAGGAAAGATGGAACAACTTCCGTATCTCCGCTTCCATAACCCTTTTTTTTTTTTTCCTTTTTCCCCGCTCTGTATATGCCCCATATCAAAGGAGGCTCTGCCACGGAAATTGCAGTTGTGTGTTTTAAAAGTTGCTCTTCATCCGCCCCGCTGTTGCTTTTTGAATGATCTCGGCGGATAATATCGCAGAGAGGTTCATCTTGCAGGTAATGCAGTGAATGGAGTTGAGACTTTATGTACGTCATGCTTGTTTCTGCTGGTCAGGTGTACAGAGAGAGAGAGAGAGAGAGAGAGAGAGAGAGAGAGAGAGAGAGAGAGAGAAATCTACCACCAACTGTTAGGTGAGTTTTTGATGGTCAAAGAGAGAGGGAGAGAGAGAGAAATCTACCACCAACTGTTAGTGTAAGCTGCTGGACAACTGAGTAAGTTTACCCCCCACCTGTCAGTGTGTTTCTGCCGGACAACTAGGGAGAGGTAGAGAGACTAAAGTTTACCCCACCAGAGAGAGAGAGAGAGAGAGAGAGAGAGAGAGAGAGAATCTACCACCAACTGTTAGGTGTGTTTCTGCCGGACAACTAGGGAGAGAGAGAGAGAGTAAAGTTTACCCCCACCTGTCAGGTGTGTTTCTGCCGGACCACCAACTGTTAGGTGAGTTTCTGCTGGTCAAGTAGAGAGAGAGAGGTAGAGAGAGAGAGGAGAAGAGAGATAGAGAGAGAGAGAATCTACCACCAACGGTGAGAGAGAGTGTGTCAGGTGTCTGCCGGACAGCTAGGGAGAGAGAGAGAGAGGGTAAAGTTTACCACCAACTGTTAGGTGAGTTTCTGCTGGTCAAGTAGAGAGAGAGAGAGAGAGAGAGAATCTACCACCAACTGGTAGGTGTGTTTCTGCCGGACAACTAGGGAGAGAGAGCAGAGAAAAGTCTACCGACTGGAATATATGGAATAGAGAGAGAGAGAGAGAGAGGTCAAGCTTCTTAGCTAATGTTACCTACCATTTCTCTTACCTAAAGTTAAACAGTTCAAAATATCAAACCATATATCCACAGTACAGTATTTTCCCAGTTTTCCTAAACTGTCTAAGAGAAGACTACACCACTTGAAGCATTTTATCTGTGCTGGCAAAAGCTTAGGATATGAGGCGGTACGAATTCTCTGCCCATTTCCGTCGAAGTTGCCCTTGAAGTATCACCCGCCACGGTCGGCATTCCGAATGACCTGACACTGAACATAGCGCTAATTAGCACCGGCTCTCTTTGTAATGATACAATTGAATCTCAGACATCTGACACCCAATCCCCCTCCCCCTCCTCGCCCAAGACTGTTGTTTGGATTAGAACCAACCTAATAGGGGTACGTGTAAGACTTCTCTCTCTCTCTCTCTCTCTCTCTCTCTCTCTCTCTCTCTCTCTCTCTCTCTCTCTCTCTCTCTCTCTAACAGCCCCATAATACATTGTTTATCAGCTGTCTAATTTTTGGCATAGTATTTTGGGCAGGGATGCCCTTAGCTCCCCATATCCTAATTTTTGCAGGCAGGTTTAATTTAGAAAACCATGCAACTGAAGAGTTGCAACTGATGTATTACAAATTTCAGTCTGCACGAAAGCTACAGCACATGTTCAGTAGCTAATAATCAGTGATGATGTATTGAAAATGCTTGATAAAAATAAAAGACTAAACTTACATGAAGATAAATTTTAGTTTCGCCATACCCGACACCCACGGAAACCTGTGCTGAATGCCTGAGGGGGTCGTAAACCCCAGATTTAGGATCTACATGGTTCCTGGATCTTGTTCCACATCTTGAAATAGACAGTTTCATTCTTTGAAAGGAAATCCTCGGTTTTATCTTTGTTGTGCACTTCAAGTACTGTTGGATAATAAGAATAATAATGATTTATCATTATTGGAAGAATATGGAATTTGATTTAACAATGGGAACGTATTGATCAAATTGATGACTTATCCGTATGGTAAATATATCCTTGGGTAAGATGAGAGTTATAATGAAATTTTGACACCCATGACATAGATTGTTTTACTGTAGATTTATAAACATCTGAAAAGAGACATTAGGTTATTAATCCTAAAATAATTGGATGGTTCTCCTTAGGTACTAATTGTTGCCCAGCTGTAAGAGACAAGACTCATAGGACCGTAAGATTCAGTTATTAAGAAATTTGTATTTTAAAGTGACTGATTATTCTATTGACGTCAATGTATTTATTCCTCACAAAAGTATTTTTCTTTTTATCCACAGGAATAATCATTAGGAGGAAGGAGGACAATTAGACTTAGAAAGTTATATCGAGTGGATGGCAGGAGCGTTAGAGGAAAAGGTCCTTAACAACGAGGGTGATAACAGAGGTGAGTGGCGCAATATGTGTAAATATCTGGGAGTACTTTTGATAAACCCTCTGTGTAGATTTATAAAGCAATTTACGTTAGGGAAATATTTCCATAGATGTGTCCATCCTATATTTAGCAAACAGGGAATGAATGTGAGAGAGGTTCGTGTCTTATTTATTCTCAGGAGCCACCCCGTGGCTGCAGGCCAAGAATAATGGTAATGACGATAATAATAACTCTTGTATCAAATCCAGGAGATTCAACAGTCGTATTCGGGCTTCGCCGATTTGCTTTGATAATTTATTCAGACCACACGATGCACATTAAGCCGAGGAGTTATTGAAGGAGCCTTGTTGATTAATCCTTTGGCCAATTTGGGTCTCCTTAAAGCTGAGCGCGGAGAGAATTATTAACGTCATTTCTCCGAAGATTCGATCGATCTAGTCAAATTCCATCATTCGTTTCATTCTGACACCGTCCTGTCATCGCGCGAGCAGCGGTACGACAGTCGTTCTGAACCAAAACAACTCGTGCGTGGCTCCAAGTGCGTCGGATCCCTTCGGAAAAATCCCGCGAATTCCTCGGGAACCCAAGCTGGAAATTGTTACGGATCGGGAAATGCAAGGAAGGATAATGGGGAAGAATAAACCCATCCTTCGTCAGCGCCGATGCGAAGCAACATTTCATTGTCTGGGGATTGCAAGCTCGGCTGCAATATTGACACTTTTGGGATATTCATCACGGGAAATGAAAGAGGGCGCGTTCCAATTCATCCGAGACTGTTTCGGAACACAGCTTCGAAAGGACTAATTTCATTCAGATTATTGTTTCGCCCACTTTCACTGATAAGCTCATTCGATTCTGCGTCCAAATAGAGGCGGGAGGGAGGAGGGGGAGGCATTTTCTGCGCAAACATCCCGAATTTAATCCATTCAACTTGAAATCCGTTCGGAAAAGGCGCCAGGAATGAAATTGCGCTTTTGCCTCAGACGGTTCCTCGGGAGGTCGTTATCCTGTTCGAACGAACCTCCCCGCCGTCTGTGTCTTCGTTTGTTTAGATTCGTTCATGTCGGATCTGAAACGATTTGTTCTTGTTGCCCAGAGTTGGTGATTTTCATTGTTATTCATTTCACACGTTCTTCGAGTAGTTAATGAAAGTACGACTTACCCATGTACTTCTCATAAGTAAACAACAGTTTTTTATTCGAGAAAAATGTTAATGTAAAATAAAAAAAGTTACGACTTTTCCTCTTGGTCTCTATCTTCCGCTTGTATGTACTTTCTTTACCTTTTTATGAACCTGTAGAAAAATTCTACCTCCTTGACTTGTTATTAACCTGAGAAAGATTTTCTTTCTCCTCAAATGCTGTAATAAACTCTCTCTTTCTCTCTCTCTCTCTCTCTCTCTCTCTCTCTCTCTCTCTCTCTCTCTCTCTGTGTGTGTGTGTGTGTGTGTGTGTGTGTTTTAACCACGGGAAACTTCAGAATTTTTGCAAGTAAAACTAAGTAACAACCCTCTCTCTCCCTCTCTCTCTCTCTCTCTGTGTGTGTGTGTGTGTGTGTTTTAACCACGGAAAATTCAGAATTTTTGCAAATCTAAGGACACTCTCTCTCTGTGTGTGTGTTTTAACCACGGAAAATTCAGAATTTTTGCAAGTAAATCTAAGGACAAATCTCTCTCTCTCTCTCTCTCTCTCTGTGTGTGTTCTTTAACTCTGTGTGTGTGTGTGTGTGTGTGTTTTAACCACGGAAAATCTGTGAATTTTTTGCAAGTAAATCTAAGGTGTGTGTGTGTGTGTTTTAACCACGGAAAATTCAGAATTTTTTGCAAGTAACCCAAGGACAAATCTTCTCTCTCTCTCTCTCTCTCTCTGTGTGTGTTTTAACCACGGGAAAATTCAGAATTTTTTTAAATCTAAGACAAACGTGTGTTTAAGAACAAATTTTTACAAGTAAATCTAAGAACAAATCTTCTCTGTGTTTTAACTACGGGAAACCTCAGAATTTTTTGTTAGTAAATCTGAGAACAAATCTCTTTCTCTCTCTCTCTCTCTCTCTCTCTCTCTCTCTCTCTCTGTGTGTGTGTGTGTGTGTTTAACCACGGGAAAACTTCAGAATTTTTTTACAGTAAATCTGAGAAACAAATTTTCTCTCTCTCTCTCTCTCTCTCTCTCTTTCTCTCTGTGTGTGTGTTTTTAACTACGGAAACTTTGAATTTTTTGCTAAAATCTGAGAACAAATTTCTCTCTCTCATCTAACCTTGTTATTAAACTTAAGGAAAAAATTGCATTTTATCCAGACTCCGGGACAAACAGATCATTACACTGCATAGGTTTTCCCACCTCCTTGCAGACTCTTTAACCATGAGAGGAAAATTTAATTAGGCCCTTGAAAATATTCGACTCACATTTTCGTAAATACAACTCTAATTTGACAATGAGAATTTACCCTGAACGTAATACCAGCATTCGGTTTAATAATTCTAATAATTATCAAAAGGATAAATGAGTCACTGTCGAAGACAGGAGAGTTTGTACAAAGTCGAATATCAACATTCAGCTAGATCATTCTAGTTATGTAGGAAGGGATTCATAGATTATTGTATAAGACTTGAAAGTCTGTGCAAAGATTTATACCGAAATTCGCTTGGATGATACATAGAGCACGCGAAGGGATTATTGGACAAACGTTTCAGACAGGAAAGGTTAAACGCTGAATAATATCATACTTCATTTTAATGATACTGATACCTTATATAGTGATGATGTCAAAATATGTTTGGATAAGGGCAGTAGTTTCAGACAGGGATTTCAGATGATTGTTCAGCACAAGATATGGAGCAAAATAGAGAATAAGAGATAACACAACTAATTATATGTGAAGGGAGAGGAGAGTATGCATAAAGCATTATACCTCAATGCAATACTGACAATGATAATAATTCTAAGAAATTTAATCTCTTGGCGTAAGAGTAGGTAGAATGATTCTTTAAAGTTCTTGCGTCATCGATTGAGTGTTCTCTGTGCCATAGCTGTTTATTCACGTACATTTATGTGTGTCACACACATACACACGTACGCACACATTATTATATATATATATATAAGAGATATATATATATATATATATATATATATATATATATATATATATATATATATATATATATATATATATATATATGAGTTGCTGGAAGAGGAAAAGAAAGGACTAGACAATACGAGTAAAATAAGAAGCGATGAGCCTAAAATACAGACACTCTTATCCACCTTCCATTCACCACCCACGGGGGCGCGCCCCCAAAACAAAACGTTCACTCCTGAAAAAAAACTACGTCAAAATAAAAAATAAAAACTGAACGCCCCCCCAAAAAATTCATCACCCCCAAAAAACTGTCAAAATAATTCGAGATAAACTAAAAAAAAAAAAAAAAAAAAAGGACATGAATTCGAACAGACCGACTCTTGCGCTCCAGACACCCCCATGCATTTAATGAGGCGCTAAAGCAAGCATAAACGCTGGCAATGAATGGGAGATTATATATCAACTGCTTTAAGCGCTGTTGCCGAGGCTGTAATGCTAATTAATGGATATTATGCCTTTAAGTCTCTCGCGCTGAATGTGTCATGTGGCCATGAGTTACGACGGAGAGAGAGAGAGAGAGAGAGAGAGAGAGAGAGAGAGAGAGAGAGAGAGAGAGAGAGAGAGAGGGGATCCACGAGGGAGAAATGAGAGGGAAAATAATGCGACAGTAAAACTAATGTAAATCGAGAGAGAGAGAGAGAGAGAGAGAGAGAGAGAGAGAGAGAGAGAGACCCAAAATGGCAAGTGGCACGAACACTTTCGTGTAAAATACACGTTCACCTCAGACTTACACTTAATCATGCAACCCTACTTACACAATTACCCATACATGTCCACTTGAACACACACACACACACACACACACACACACACATACATATATATATATATATATATATACATATATATATATATATATATATATATATATATATATATATATATATATATATATATATATAAAGATGCAGAAGCGCCTACAGTCCATATCCTGAAAAATCCATTGTCTATATTGACCTGAGGAGTTCTTAATCTACCTTGGTGAATGGCAGACAGCTGGGAATAGAACATGGGCTAGCAGCCTCATCCCATAAGACTCGCAGAGAAGCGAAGACCTTTTCTGAACAAATGAAATTTTATCATACATGAACATGAGTGGTTAAAATGATATGATTATGTACAGATATATACTGTATATATATATATATATATATATATATATATATGTTATATATATATATATATATATATGAAATTTTTCATCACACCGTGATTTATATATCAGGAAGTAAATGTCGTTATTAATTATGTTACTGATTGACATTGAAGGAATTTATATATGATAAGTGAATAAGTACCAAGGGTCCGTCTCGATGGTATAAGTACCAAGGGTCCGCGTCCCGATGGTACTTATTCATTTATCACTATATAAATTCCCCTTCTTCGGTGATAATTCTCCATTGGAGATACTCTCGAGGTAGCGTGAATTTGATATTATTTATTTACATTCATTATATATATATATATATATATATATATATATATATAGAGAGAGAGAGAGAGAGAGAGAGAGAGAGAGAGAGAGAGAGAGAGAGAGAGAGAGAGAGAGAGAGAGTTTTATATAGATTGTTTGTAAAAAAAGTATATATTTAAATAATGAATTTTTTCAAGGAACATCTATGTGAATTGACTGAACATCTATGTGGACTGAGACTGAACATCTGCGTAAATTGATAATGAATATCTCTGTGAACTGACTGAACACGTGTGTGAATTGAGACTTAACATCTATGTGAAGTGAAACTGAACATCTGTGTGAACGGAGACCGAACATCTATGTGGATTGACCAAACATCTGTGTGAAATTACTGAACGTCTGTGCGAATTGAGACTAAACAAATATGTAAATTGACTGAGCACCAGTTTTAATTGAGACTGAATATCTATTTGAATTGAGAATGAACATTTATGAGAACTGACTGAACATCTATGTGAACTGAAACTGACTATCTATGTGAATTAGAATGAACACCTATGTGAATTGAGAATGAATATCTATGTCAATTGAGACTGAATATCTGTGTGAACTGAGAATGAATATCTATGTGAATTGAGAGTGAATATCTGTGTGAATTAACTGAACATCTACGTGAGTTGAGAATGAATATCTATGTGAATTGAGAACGAATATCTATGTCAATTGAGACTGAATATCTATGTGAACTGAGAATGAATATGTATGTGAATTAACTGAACATCTACGTGAATTGAGAATGAATATCTGTGTGAATTGACTGAACATCTGTGTGAATTGAGACTGACCCTCTATGTGAATTGAGACTGAACATCTACGTGAATTGAGACTGAACCTCTACGTGAATTGAGACTGAACATCTGTGTGAATTGAGAATGAATACCTGTGTGACTTGACTGAACATCTATGTGAATCGAGACTGAATATTAATGTGAATTGACTGAACATTTATGTGAATTGAGACTGAGCATATATGTGAATTGATTTAACAGAAAAGTGGAGGGCTCAGTATATAAGAAGGTTGAAATGACCTATAATCTTTTCCGAAATAAGAGCGAGAACTGGAGCCAAAAAAATGAGTAACAAAAGTATAAATCATTTCCCCAAGCCCATTTATAAAAAGATTAGTGACAGAGCCTATTTCTGAGCGAAAATATATGGGGCTGAGATAATTAGAAGATTAGAAACTAGAAACTCATTAGGGCGTCGGTTGGGTGAAAATGATAATATTACTCGGAAGAATGTCGCAAGGACATCTTTATCATTTCTCTTTTAACCTTTTTTTTTTTCACCACCTCAGTATTTTCTTTCATATTCAGTGGCAAATTGAAGTCATGTGCTATCGTTTATGGAATTTGGACGAAAGGCTATGAAAAATATTACGTGAAATGCGCTCATGCGCCAGCCCATTATGAAATGACACTGAAAATCTGATGCATTAGACTGACAGTTAAAGTGTGAACACTAAGAGAGGAAAGAAATTTAGCTTTTTTTTTGAAAGGGGAAGAACAAATTACTGGAAAAGGAGAACACTACAGAAAAAGCAAGTGAGGTAGTGTTTCACTTTCAGTTTTTCAAACTTAATGATATAGATGAATAAAAATAGGATAGGTTAGACATGCCTCTTCAACAGAAGCGTAGAGAATGGATATACTGCAGCGTGATTGCTGCTTAACAGCGTCTTTCTCCAGAATATGGTATTTTTACTCACCTACCTGTAACGGCTTTACTGGGAGTCTGGTGATCGACCTAACTTAAAGATTTGGTATTCTTTGTTATCTATGTTGCTGATATTATTATTATTATTATTATTATTATTATTATTATTATTATTATTTTATTATTATTATTATGTCACTACCAGAACCGTTGGCCCTTTCGTGGAAAAAAAAACCTGAAGCTAAAAGAACAAAAGAATTCATCTCCATTTTTGCATTTGTTTCACCAAAGGTTAATCGTGCAGTGAAAATTGGGATGTAAATGCGGGGAAAAAAATCCCATTGCTGTTTAAACCAGGTTGTAAAGAACTTCACTTTGAAGTCTATTGCTCGTAAATGCTTCGATAAATAAAGGAGTATTGCAACGCTGACAGTTCTTCTTCAATGAAAGCATCCATTTCAGGATCATATGACTGGAAGGGAAACCACTAACTTGCAATACGTTTCATTTTATTTCCCTGTGAGAGAGAGAGAGAGAGAGAGAGAGAGAGAGAGAGAGAGAGAGAGAGAGAGAGAGAGAGAGAGAGAAGCCGCGATGGGTCTTCATTTCAATTTTTTTAAGAGGGAGAACCTACCTCTATGATATACTTCCCATACCTTTCTGTTTCTTATTAATCTAAGAGAGAGGGAGAGAGACGCCTTTCTTTAAATTACTTCCAGATGGTGAACTCTTAATTATAAATGTTACTGGGACTCATTCCTCCCATAACTCCTCTCTCGGGCTGGTTAATTGTCACGATTACCTTTTATATAATACAAAAAATATTACAACGAATTTCCTCTTGTCTACAAATGAATTGCTGTAATATTTGACAGTAGTTATTTTATTCATTTGCGAAACTATAAAGACAGAGGGCTGCAAATTGCTATGTGGATCATCCACCCTCCAGTCATCAAACATGCTAAATTGCAGCCCTTTAGCCTCAGTGGTTTTTATTCTCTTTAAGGTTAAAGTTAGCCATAATCGTACTTCTGGCACCGCTATAGGTACCAACAACACATGCCACCACCGGACCGTGGCTGAGTTGCATGGGTCGTGGCTGAGGCCACAACCTGACCGTGGCTGAGTTTCACGGGCCGCGGCTGAGAGTTTCAAGGGCCGTGAAAGTTGCATACAGCATTGTACAATGTACAGAAAACTCGCCGCGGCTGAGAGTTTCATGGGCCGTGGCTGAAAGTTCCATACAGCATTGTACGCTGTACAGAAAACTCGATCTTCGGCACATTTTTACTTGTTTTTCCTTCAGTTCGAATGACATTTATTTACGGATACTTATTAAGTTGTCAGGTGGCCAAAGGTAACTCACCCAGTCATCAGGAACTTACCTTTGAGTTTGTGGGTTAAGGGTAGTGGGTCACAACGAATCCCGGAACCCCAACAGAGCCAGTCGACAGTCAGACAGAGGCTAATGCATCCGTACAGGGAGACAGATCGAGGGATAGAATGGTATGCATAGAAAATGGAAATTCCTAATTAGAAAGTCGAAAAAGTGAAAGGCATACCGTCTCAAAATTCTCAGCCACCAGATGCCTTTGTGATTAGCCATCCCCTCTCTCTCTCTCTCTCTCTCTCTCTTCTTCTTCATTTTTACATTTACCTTGTTTTAACCATGGAAAACGTCACGCATTTTTCGCAAAAAGAATCTAAGAACAAATATCTCTCTCTCATGAATGGACGAATGAGTGGAATGAATGAATGGAGTCGGATGTCGAGGAATGATACCTCATTCGAGCTCAGTTTCCAAAACTAAGAGGAGCTGAAAATGGAACGAGTCGTTTTTATAATTGAATCATCTGTGACTAATGGTCTTTCTATTTCTTCTTCTGCTTCTTTATCATAATCATCATCATCTTCTCCTTCTTCTTCTTCTTCTTCTTCTTCTTCTTCTTCTTCTTCTTCTTCTTCTTCTTCTTCTTCTTGCTGCTAATAACGAACTAAAGAAAGCTGAAGGATAATACTGGAGAGAAAGTCACGTTAAGTTTGCTTGTGTATGTGTGAGAGAGAGAGAGAGAGAGAGAGAGAGAGAGAGAGAGAGAGAGAGAAAGAGAGAGAGAGAGAGAGAGAGAGAAACTTTTTATGACAAATTATTTTTAAACAAATTCTTCTTGACGTCAAAACGACATAATTTTGTAAAGAAACTTGGTAAAGATCAGTTAATCCATATTCCCCTCGCATACTATAATATTTTTAATGACTTTTTATTAGTTTTCTGTAAAAGAAAAATATTTAGATGGCTTTGTCTGTCCGTCCGCATTTTTCTCTCTTTTTCCGCTCTTCAGAGCTTCAAACTCCTAGTTGAGGGCTGCAAACTGGTATGCTGATCATCCACCTCCCATCATCAAAAGAGAGCAACACAGCCTCTAGCTTCAGTAGTTTTCATTTTATTTAATGTTAAAGTTATCTATGATCGTGCGTCTGGCGACGCTATAGGACAGGTCACCACTGAGCCGCGGCTGAAAGTTTCCTGGGCCCCAGCTCATTCAGCATTATACGTTGTATAGAAAACTCGGTTGCGCCGAAGAAACTTCTGCGCATTTTTTACTTATTGTTAATCCTTGATCTTTATTCATTATAAGGAAAAAGACTTCGAAAATATCTTTTTACATCACATATAATTGTGCTTCATTTACCAGCCGTAACTTCCTGTTTCGATCACCGATTGGAATAGAACCCTTTCAGTCATCTGTTTCTATTTCAGTCTCGACTGTATTTTCGTTTTAATCACTTTCATACAGTTCTCGTTTCATGTCATTTCGATTTCATTTCAGTCCAATCCGCTGTATCAGTGGTTGATATATTTAAGTTAAAGTTTTTCATTTCATTATTTTTTTATTTGCAATCCCAACTGTGTCCAGTTTAATAACTTCTTTGATATATTTCTCTCAAAATTATTTATTTCATATATTTCAGTGCTCTTTGTATCTAGTTTATCAATGGTTTTTATATTTCAATCAAAACAATTATTTTTTACTTTTGTTCTAGTCCCAACTTTATGCATTTTCAATAGCAACTGAAATATTTATCTTAAAATTTTTCATTTCATACGTTTCAGTAATTCTGTCCAGTTCTCAATGTAACTAGTTTAATCAATGACAGATACAAATTCATTTTAAAATTATTCATTTTATTTTTCATTCTCCAATGTGGTCAATCAATTTCTTTAAAAATGATTCATTTAATTCCGGTGTCAATCTTCACTGCATCCAGGTTAACCAGTGGTTTATATAAGTAGGTTTATTTAAATCTCTACCTTGCCACCTGTGATAACCACAGATCATCCCTTCAATAATCTACATAAGCCTAACATTACCTAACCTAACCTTTCGTGAAGTCTGGCTTCAGTCACATCTTGTAAAGTCAGACCTCATTCAGAGCTTGAGATATTCCGCGGCAACCGTCTATCCTGCATTGTTTTCACTCATTAGTAAGTATAAATTACGTATCAAAAAAGATTTCTTCAAATCATCCCCTAAAATGATTTCTTCGTCCGTATTACCGACTAAAGATATATAAAAATGCACCGGAAGTCTTTGGTGCAGTCGAGTTTCTGTATTGTTGCTATAGTATAAACACCGAAAAACAGATCTATCTTTCGGTGGTTTCCTGGTTACGCGAGTAGAGCCGCGGCCCATGAAACTTCAACCACGGCCCGGTGGTGGCTCTATCCTATATCGCCGTTGCTACGCACGATCATGGTTAAATTTAACCCTAAATAAAAATAAAATAAACTATCGGCCAGAGGGCTGCAATTTGCATGTTTGATGACCGGAGGGTGGATGATCAACATAACAATTTGCAGCCCTCTAGCCTCAGTAGTTTTTAAGACCTGAGGGCGGACAGAATAAAGTGCGGACGGACAGACAAAGCCGGCACAATAGTTTTAATTTTACAGAAAACTAAAACTTATACCTTAAACACATTTTATCCTATATATAAATACAGTCTCAATCATACCATGAACACTTTTCATCCTATCTGTTAAAACAGTATTATTCCCATCAGCATGTATGATATCACATTTAAAAATCTATCCAGTATATCGTAGATGGCTACCCAATTATCCCCCCGCCCCCCCTACAGTTGATACCGATGACCACTGGTTTCCTAACACCAGTGCTTTTTGGTTTAAATGATTTTCAGTTTATGGAATCGTATCGTAATTTCCATCTGAAATAGTTTTGTTTAATCTGCCGAATTGAACGTATTTAATCATCCTTTTGTTCGATAATGCCGTCTCTCTCTCTCTCTCTCTCTCTCTCTCTCTCTCTCTCTCTCTCTCTCTCTCTCTCTCTCTCTCTCTCTTTTATTATTGTTATTATATCTATATATTATCCACCAAAATGAACGTATCGACCTGAACCTCCTTTAGTTAGTTTTATAATGCCATCTCTCTCTCTCTCTCTCTCGTTATCTTCTTCTATATATATATATATATATATATATATATATATATATATATATATATATATATATATATATATATAATCTTCCTGAACTGAACATATCTAGTAAAACCAATTTCAATAATGTTATCTTCTCTCTCTCTTCTTTTCTTTCTTCTTTCTTTCTTTTTCTTCTTCTCTCTCTCTCTCTCACATACACACGCATTATCGTTTCATCTGTATATAATTATTTCTGTGTAAATGTAATCGCCTTAATGAATCCTGTTTAGACCACAGCTTTCAACAATCCCTCAGAGAGTTCTGTATGTATCTCTGTATAAATCTTGTTGACGCTACTTGTATTGACGCTTCCACAGGTCAAGTTTCTCGCAATCGTCCATGATTATGAAGCTGAATAACACTAAGCACTAATCTGTTACCTTATATAAAGAGAACGCAGAAATATGAGCCACACAAAAAACAAAAGTCAACGTTAGATCAATTTTCATAATTGGAAAAATGTTGTTTGAAGCAGCTTATATATGCCGTGCTTTGATCTGGAAACTCATTCTACAAAGAAGAGAGAGAGAGAGAGAGAGAGAGAGAGAGAGAGAGAGAGAGAGAGAGAGAGAGAGAGAGAGGTGAAAAACTCGAAGCCCTTGTCGGGAAAAGTAACGAACACTTTTAAAGGCTTAATTGCATTAGACCTGACATGATGAAAAAAGATCTGTGGGCAAATGCCTTTAGTTAGTCGTTGGCGTCTCTCCATAATGCGGATTTGCTTCTCGTATCACATCATTAGAAGAAGGTATTACATCCTCGCGAAAAGGGTAATCGGATTTCGGGCCCTCTCCCCCCCCTCTTGTGTCCCGTTCTGCACACCGCGATCCTGGGTAGGATGGAGGGATGGGGTTTAGGGATTTCGTGGGGTCTTTGTGTCCTTTGGACGCTGGGGTAGGAGGGGTTTGGGGGGAGGGGGAGGCGTTGTCCAACAAGTGGTGG
>NC_089789.1:36503605-36506105 GCF_040412425.1 Macrobrachium rosenbergii
TTTTTTTTTTTCCAAATAATAAATTCCTTTGCCGTTTACTCTTAGACTGATTTACACGTTGCCGATGGAAGTAAATGATATGTCCAGAACTTTGTTAAGAAACCAACCCACTACAATTTAATAGTGTATGATTTGTTTGGAAGTGACCACAGTCTTTAGAGAACGGCAGCATGCACTTAAATTAATATTTTGAGGACTGTACAATTTAGTTTTTTTTATTTTGAAGAGAAATTAATTATACAATGGTAGAACGAAATGAATAGGATCTCCTTATTAATCACCTTTAAAACATTACTGTTGTTTTGATTATTGTTCTAGACAAATAACTCTCTGTATAATGCCCGTCCTGATTTAAAACATAAAAACAGGCGCACTTGAGAAAAAAATTTTTTCTGAAAATTTATGTATATTTTATACATATAATATATATATATATATATACTATATATGTAAAAGATATATATATATATATATATATATATATATATATATATATATATATATATATATATATATATATATATATATATATATATATGTGTGTGTGTGTGTGTGTGTGTGTGTGTGTGTGTGTGCAACTAACAGTATTTTAAAGAAACAAACCAGAAACAGAAAAGAGGAAAAAGAATTCGTACGAGTAGATAAGACTACTCACTCCCGCCGAACATCCTTTGAGACCAATTTTCCGGAAAAGGGAGAGAATGTTTGTTGAACTTCGGGCTACTGATCTTTTCAAAGGACACGAGAATCCTCTGTGGATAATGATAATGTAGATGCTGGGAAAACACAGCATCACGGGTTGCAAGACAAAGGAATATTGAGCAAGCACCGGCACAATTGGAAGGAGGAATTCCAGCCACATGTTTTGTAACAGGAGGGGGAATTTGTTTGAGATGACTTCCATTTATAAAGGTAAAATAAACAAAAAGGGGGCTTTGGTCAGTATTGCTTCACAATGCTACAAGCTACATGATGTGACTTTAGGTTGCAAATTATAAGGTGCAATCTTTTTGAGATTGCATCCGTATGCGTAGCTTTATCAGCTATAACTTACAGGCTTTACATTTAGCTAACATATCTTTACAAAATGTACAGCTTTTCCAGCTATGATTTGCAGGGTTAACATTTAACTAACATATCTATACAGAATGTACAGCTTTACCAGCTATGATTTATAGGGATTACATTTAACTAACGTATCTGTGCAAAATGTACAGCTTTACCATCTGTAACTTATAGGGGTTACATTTAACTTACATATCTATCCAAATGTACAGCTCTACCAGCTACAATTTTGAGGGATTACATTTAACTAACATTTATACAAAATGTACAGCTTTACCAGCTATGATATATAGGGATTACATTTAACTAACATACCTATACAAAATGTACAGCCTTACCAGCTATGATTTATAGGAATTACATTTAACTAACATACCTATACAAAATGTACAGCTTTACCAGCTATGATTTATAGAGATTACATTTAACTAACATGTCTATACAAAATGCACAGCTTTACCAGCTGCAATTTTTAGATTACATTTAACTAACTTAACTATAAAAAAGTATGTTACATATAATGACTACTATATGAAAATGTACAATATAATATGTAAAAGTATATGTCTTATAAAATATATAATATAATATATAAAAAGACACTTCACGATAATGACTTCAGATTGCATATCTATGCAATGCATCTACATACGGGATATCACTTTAACTTAGACAGCTGGAGAGATTCGGAATGAATCTTTTGGAGACTCTGAATCACTATCGTCGGTTTTAGACCTACGCGAGATATATGACACAACTTTGATTCTATAGAACGAAAACTTCGGAACGCAAAATTCTTTGCGTTATGACATTTTCAGCAAATGGGTTACTGAACTGAAAAACACACCATGAAAAAATTGTCACATCATCCTCGTTAATTCCGTATTTTGAAACCATGATGTGTTTCTGTTTTATTGTCATCGTAAATAAAAAAAAAAGTCTTGAATTTTATTTTCGATTGGATAAAATCTCGCATTCTGGAGCTTCCATCTTCCATCGTTCTGTTTTTTTTATTACTTTGAGAATGAAAAATTTCACCATCTTACATATTATATTATTTTGAAACTATAAAATGCTGGCATTTTCAATCTTTTAGTGCTCTGAATGTGAAAACCCCTGACTTTTTTTTTTTTTTAACTACTATGGCATTGTTTACGAAATGTTCCGGCATACTGTCTTACATTATTTCCAGTGGGAAAAAATCTAGATAACTCTATATTTCCCTACTTTGCCTTACTTGGGCTATACCTTTTATTAAGCAAAATGGGGAGAATATTGCAGTCTTTACTCTGCCATTTCAAGTGAAAAATACATTTGCATTTTCTGTCTTTTATTTCTCTGAAAAAGAAAACTTGTTAACACCTGAAGAAATTCTGGTCACGAATGACAATTTCAGATGTCGTTTACAGTAAGCATCTACGCTACTCACGATCAG